>NC_142127.1:46075833-46378863 GCF_024610735.1 Ursus americanus
CTTTATGACATTTTCCCCCTATTATGCTATTCAGGTTATTCTTACTAATTTGTAAACTCATTTTCAATTGCGACCTCTCTCTCTCTCTCTCTCTCTCTCTGGACACAGACACAGACACAGACACAGACATACATACACACACACACATTTCCATTTATATGGGTCTATATATGAATCCGCATATATGTACATATATCCATTTTCTAAATATTTTCTAAATTTCTAAAAATTTTTCTTTTTAAAATGTTTTTGATATATAGAAGTTTTAAATTTATAAGCAATTAGACCTATCAGTGTTTTATGGTTTTGGCCTTCATCGTTATGCTTAGGAGAGCCTTTCCTGCCCCAAGTTTTAATAAAAGTGCACATTACTTACAATTATTTTATGATTTTATTTCAAAAAAAATTTTTTTTAAGATTTTATTTATTTATTTGACAGAGAGAGACAGCCAGCGAGAGAGGGAACACAGGTAGGGGGAGTGGGAGAGGGAGAAGCAGGCTCCCGGCAGATGAGCCTGATGCGGGGCTCCATCCCAGAATGCTGGGATCACGCACTGAGCCGAAGGCAGACGGTTAATGACTGAGCCACCCAGGTGCCCCCAAGATTTTATTTCAAAATTTAACCTAAAATGTATTTTGTTACAAAGTGTAAGGTAGGGATTGAAAATTTTTGATTTTTAAAATAACTGTCTACTTATTCTACTTCTGTTAAATAATCTACACTTTGCCCACAAATGTAATATTGCAATTTTATCACACAATTCTGATATAATTGGATCTTTTTCTAAACTTTTATTTCATTCCATTAATCTGTCTTCCTATCCTGACACTAGTACCACTCACTGGGATTTTTATTAGATTGCATTAAAATTATATATTATTTTGGGGGAAAAATCATTGTAACCTACTTTAAATTTTTATTACAGATACAATAAAACACAGGCAGTTTGCTAATGGTACAATGTAGAGAAGTTTTATTTTTATTTCATTAACATTGAAAGTCATAATAATCTGAGTAATAAGCAGCTCAGCAAAAAAAAATGGGGTCCACCTCCAACGAATCTACGGGGCTTTAAGTTACATACTTTGTGCATCAACCCTAAACTTCATCATTCTTCCCATTTTAATTTCCTCTTGTCTCCATTGCCTAACTTGATTATTTTAAAACATCTTTTGTATTGTGTTTATAACTGCTAACCACCTTATCCTGTTTTGAAATGTCTTGAAAGTATAAGTAAAAGCTTTCAATAGATTCTCAAAGAAATTCGTGAGTATAAAGATTAAGAACTACTGTTCTAGACCATTTAAAGTGACTCATTAGTGGCTACGTTGAATACAGTTTTACAAATTTCCTGACACCAAGCTATTTAAAAAATCCGCATGACCCAAATGGCGTACCATTATTTGAAGAAATACATGTGAAATTAAAATGTTAATATTTAGAAGGTGGGAAATGTTGAAATAAAGTACCCCCCACAGAGTCCATGGCATAATGCTTATGTTTCAGGACAACTGCAAGAAAACATTAAGGTTTTGCTTTCAGAGGCTATGGAGTGTAAATGTCAAAATCATAGACTTTGCTACCTCCCACTTAGGTAACATGAGACAAGCGGATGCAAAGCAAGTCGTTACATAGTGCTCGGTAAATTATAGATCATTTGCTTTTACTGAACACATATTGCATATTTCCATCTATTTATTTTTCAACCAGGACTTTAGTATTATCAGTAATATTCTGGATTAATTGGTTGATTAAAATGCCATGACTACATAGTAAAATAATGCACATGTTTCCCGATAATGTAGCATAATAAAAGTATGATTTGATATATGCACAAGAACATGATTTGTTGTCATATCAAAACAATTTTTTTTCAGAGTGGTTTTTAAACTGTCTTAAATCAGGTAGTCTCTTAATTTGTTCTGCCTTCATAGCCCTGCATTACAAATTTGTATGACAAACTTGGGTAATGGACAAAGGTATAGGCAGCTACTTACTCTGAACGTTTAATGGTGGAGCTGGAAGTCAGGCATACAAGAGAATGCAGCAGGTTGGAAGGTGGAGGGAGATAGCAGGCAGATAGGACAGGGTAGCCACATGTGAGGGGCAGAGAAAAAGTCATGATGGAGATGAAAATGAAAGATCAACACTAGGGAGCTATAACTGGTAGTAAAGCTCCCTAAAGGTTATAGAGTAAAAAATGTATAAGAATAAGTCACACTTGGGACACCTGGGTGGCTCAGTCAGTTAAGCAGCTGCCTTCGGCTCAGGATATGATCTTGGGGTCTTGGGATCAGGTCCCGCATCAGGCTTTCTGCTCAGTGGGGAGCCTGCTTCTCCCTCTGCCTGCCACTCCCCCTGCTTGTGCTCTCTCTCTGGCAAATAAATAAATAAAAATCTTTAAAAGAAGAAGAAAAGAATAAGTCATACTTGTAGCTGTCTGCTCTAGTCCACCCACCTACATCATCCGTTGTCTCATTAATCTGTTTTGCCGTTGTAGTCTTCTTAGATTTAAACACTATTAGAGCAAAATGATCCTGTTAAATCACAGGCAAGTAAGGCCTTCAGATTGTCTAAGAATATTTTGAAATGTTGTGCCTTCATCCATGTGTATGTGTAATTTATTAAAATATTCTGCTTTACATTTAAAAAATAAACTGGAAAATCACTGAGTCCCAAACTCAAAACACCATGGAAACTCTTCAGCACTGGCCAACGTCTTTCACTGATGCCTTCATCATGAGGGAAAGGGAAAGAGATTAATCACTTTAGAAATATAATTTCCAACATTAATCCCACCAAAATGTAACTAGCACACAACTTAATACTTATGTGAATTGAAATGTAAGCTTATGTATTTTGGTAGAATAAAAATGAAAGTCATTTCTCGGTCTTAAAATATCAAAGACTGAGTGAGAGAGATTAAGGGAGCTGGTTTGTCTCTTTCTGTGTTGGTACGTGCATGTAATGGTTATTATTCATTCCAGAGCGATTTAGGCTTTTCAATGCTTCTGACTTTATCTTCTTACATTCTAATACTGCTGTTTTGTAAGAGAAGGAAATGGTCCTCCTAGAAGAGGTCATTGCGCAGGACTCCCTGGTCTCCTTCAGCAGTGTAACATACGTCACTTGGGAAGGGCTAATTAGTTTGTGCACTTGCAGTTTGGTCTCTTGAGGAAAATTAAGTTTTTCCCTTTTAGCCGAAAAGAGCATAGATATCTTGTGAATGTGCTCATTGTATTTAGACTTTAGGACAATGCCTTAAGCATCTATTGAGGGGAATGGAATGAGAACAACCTAAACTCAGAGAATGGCAGATCATGTGCTGAGAACACCAGTTATAACAGGAAGTACCTAGGATGTTAAGTGCCTTATTTAACTGTGCCTATTAGATTTAACATTGGGCTGTATATATTTGCATTTTTACATACTTGTTCATTTTATTGAGAGAGGCACTGTGGAGGTGCCTGGGTAGCTCAGTCAGTTGAGCATCCGACGCTTGATTTCTGCTCAGGTCATGATCTCGAGGTCATGGGATGGAGCCCTGAGTTGGGCTCCATGCTCGGCTTGGAGTCTGCTTCTCTCTCTCTCTCTCTCCCCCTCTGCCCCTCCCCGCACGCTCGCTCTCTCTCTCTCTCTCTCTCTCTCTCTCGTGTGCGCGCATGTATGTGTGTGTGTGTGTTTGTGTGTGTGCACGCGCGCGCTCTCTCTCTCTCTCAAATAAAATAAGTAAATCTTTTAAAAAAGAAGAAAGGGAGAAAGACAGTGTGCTATAGTTGAGAGAATACCATCTTTGGAGTGACTTTTATCTAAGTTCCAAACATGGCTCTACCATTTACTAGTTACACAACTATTTTAATGTAACTACATTCCAAGTCTTATGTTTTTTCATCTGCAAGACAGGGATAATATTACTACACACTTGAAGGATAGTTGAATTAGAAATAATCTATATGTAACACTTAGTATAGTATATGCCACACAGTAAATTTTCAGTAAATGATCAAATTCTTGTTATTATTGAGATTCGCCTAATTTTTCTTTAGTTTTATCCCCTGTAATATATAATGTAAAAATATAAAAGAGGAATATTGTGGAAAACCGTGATACACTTAAATAATATGAATTAAAATGACCACATTAAGGCCCTCAGCAGTTGAATAATTTTAAAGGGAACTTGGATGACACATTTATTAGAAGGTTTCTTGTGGAGAGGACTCAATGTAATTATTTATAAAATAGGAATGGCATAAATAACCAACAGAGTTGTGTGAATTAAATGTCATACAATTTGTAGAAATATTTTGTGTGCTGTAAAAGATTATGTAAATGTCAAATTGGTTATGGAAAGCACTTGAGAGTCCATCCAAATCCCTTATTTTAAGGATGATAAAAATAAGAATTAGAGAACATATGACTTATCTGGGGTACACAAGTAGTGAGTGGCAGAGTGAAACTCTAGAGTTAGTGACCACTATTCCAGAGTATCATCCACTAATGGCGGTAATGTGTGTCTACTCTCATGTTTTAACGGACCATTAATATCCTTCTAGTTCTCTAATATGCCATTGCTATAGCTACTGCTCAGGGGTGGAATGTGTAAAAGGTATAAAATCACTATGAAATAGTGCTGCCAACTGACGAAGGAGATCTGGTTCCATCTTAGAGAAATGAAGGAGCTGTGGGATCTCCATATATTGCCACATCACCTGTCTTCCCTGAATTAGCTCTAGTTTGCAAAGCCATTACCATGCGTTGTCTGTTACTTTCTAGAATGAGGGGTTATTGAAGCTAAAACCCTAGTGTTCTGTAGTTTCATTCAGGGGAAAAACTCCATTCCAAATCTAGGCATCCATTTTGTAGGTGTATGTTGAGGTCACTTTTCTGTTGCTAGGGGAAAGAACATATAAAAATGAAAGTCCAATAATGCCATATTTGAATATTAAGAATAATTTTGCCTCCCCCCAAATAGTTAACATCTCCAAACTATGTTCAGAAACTTAAAATCTCATCAGCTTTCTTGATATTTATTTGATAGAGTAGGTAACGGTAAGATGTTAGCATCTAAGATCGTCCTGCTTACTGCTGCCGACACAAACTAGGCAATCAGCAGTTATCATTTGGATGTGGACTGACAATGGGATTACGTTTATTCCATTATTGAAAAATTGAGGCAAAGATGAAATAGCCAAATAAATTAATGTAAATCAATGAATGTAATTAATCTTTATGTTCAAATGCTCAATTCTCTTTTGTGTCTTCTCTCTCTCTCTCTCTATATATATATATGAATATATGTGTACATTTATTGCATAAATATATACTCATATATATGTATTTGAATTTATATACTATATATTATAGAATATATTTATTTGCTTTAATATTTCAAGAAATCGTCTAAATAAACTATTAGTTCTTCAAAGTTAGGGAGACACAGCCAATATGACTGGCAGAAAGATTCAATGTGAAATGCCTCACATATCAGGTGTTATGCCTAATTGAGGTTTTATCACTAATAACAGTACTCATAAAATGGAGAGAAAATTCTATCCCAAAAAAGCTTCAAAAGCAACATTTAGAAAAATGTTATACCAAGAATCAGATACGGACTCAAGTATAATTAACTTAGTCTACCCCAAAGAACTAAAATAAACGGTTTTTCGCTGACACACTCGCAGATGGTGTGTCCACTATTAGTGTCTTATAGAATAGGGTTTCCTTTATTAGCTTTAGGTATTTATTACATATATAAATAATAGACACCTTTGTAACAATATCTGAACTGGCTTCAATTATTCCATTTTTATTGGCTTAAAATCATAATTGCTTAAAACTCTTAGCAGATAAACTCTATTTGTTATAAATGTGGCTTAATTAAAATGTGATAGAGAAGGATATACATTCTCTTCTCTGGGAGTGTTTCAGACTATCCAGTGCCATATCAAAGAATCATAAACTGCCAAAGCTTAAAAAAATGTTATACAGAGAGAGGTGATCTGCTCCAAATGGGAAGAATGAAGCTCGAAGAATGATTATTTGCTCAAGGTGAGCCACACCACTGGTACAATTAGGGTTCCTCAGTTCACAATTCTATTACCCCAAGTTGCCTGTATATGCATTTGCTTTCGATATGAGTTATTAGATGCAAAATATTCAGTTCTCTCTGATTCAGAAATTATTATAACTAATAATATTTTATGATGAATAGGATTTCATTCTTTTTCATTATGTTTTGTGTGACTTTTAGAGTCTGGAGTATAACTCATCCATAATAGAAGGTAAAATAATCAAAGAAGTGAAAAATAATGAGATTCCATTTTATGAAGATAACAAATCCAAAAAACAGACAGATCGCATTTCTGCTTTTGGTTTTCAATGATATTATCAAAATCTCCATCTGTACAGCACATTTAAGAGCCCATTACAAGCCTTGTTATAAATTAGACTTCACATTGCATAGGTGGCAAGAGACAGGCAATTTTTTGAGATGCATGTGTTGGAGAAAGCTGTGATTTTGTGGGTGTTTTTTTCCCACATGTCATAAGAATATCCCCAAATTAAATATTTTTGTTGTGTATCACCAAACTATGTGTCAGTTTGTAGTAGAACATTTCATTTTACATCTTATATATTCCTAACTTCAGATAAACGTAGACCAACATCAGATCCTTTATCACGATGTACACTGCTTTATGGCTAAAATTGTTATTGCTACAGAATTGAACAATTCTGATGCACTACCAACTGCACATGTGTTTTTTCCCATTTCTGACAGGTTATTTCTGTGGGAAAGTTAGTTGTATCCAGGGTATTAAACACTTGGTTGTTGATCATTAATTATAGATATGGAAAAAGACAGCAATAAGCAAAAAAATAGGACATTTATCTCATTTTTATCTGTATGTAGCAGAAATGTGTCTCCATATGATGCATGCTTTTGCAGGCATTTGATGTTATACATTACCAATCTACTTTTGTGTTACTCGATGCATTATTTATTTCTCCTCTGTATTGAGAGAGCCAGTTCAGAATAATAAAAATCCTTAAAGGAGGAAAATTCTACAAATATGATCAAGACTGAAATGATCTTCCAAACCAAAGTAGGACAAAATTTGGCAAAAAAATTAAGAATGACCCACAATGGCAACATCCCAGAATCAACCATTACCCACCCCCTTCATAACTCCATGGCCTCTACATTACTGAGAGAGCCCAGGCACATAAAGTATTAGGGCTTCATAGCTTTAATAGCCTTTCCCAATGGTTAGCCTCTATTTTACAACTTTATTAAAATAAAATTCACAAATGATATAATTCACCCATTTAAAGGGTATTCAATAGTTTATAATATATTCACAGAGTTGTACAACTATCACCATAATCAAATTTGAACTATATAATTGATCTCAAAAAGATACCTATACCTTTACACTATTACCCAAATCCCTCCATTTCCTGGCCCTAAGCAGTCACTAATCTACTTGCTATCTCTACTGATTAGACTATTCTGGACATTTCATATAAATGGAATCATATAATACATGGCCTTTTGTGACTTCTTTTACTTAGCATAATACTTTGAAGGTTCATGCATGTTCATTGATAGCATGTATTAGTGTTTCATTCCTATTCATAGCTAAATAATATTCTCTTACACAGATATACCACCTTTTGTTTATCCAACCCATTTTTTGTTCATTCTGAAGGTATTGTTTGCACTTTTAGGCTATTACAAATAATGCTGTTATAAACACTCATGTACTAGTCTTTGTATCAACTTTTTCCATTTTTCTTGAGTATCTATATACCTAGGACTGGAATTGCTGGATCATTTAGCCACTTTTAAATTTTTAATAATATTTATTTTTATATCTAACTAGATTCTCTTACTGTCAGATTAAGTTGTTTTGACCTCTAGGAAGGACAACTAGATCCTTCTTTATAGTGGACTCTAAGGTCATAGAGAAGATTACTTATCTTTTTGTTTCAATTCCAGATTAAATGATTTGAATTCCTTACATATTTCAGATTTTTTAAAAAGATTTATTTATTTTCGAGAGACCGAGTGAGAGTGTATGGGGGGAAGGGCAGAGGGAGAAAATCTCGAGCAGACTCCCTGCTGAGTGCAGAGCCCAATGAGGACTTGATCCCAGGACCCATGAGATCATGACCTGAGCTGAAACCAAGAGTTGGACGCTTAACTGACTGAGCCACCCAGGTGCCCCTACATATTGCAGATTTTTTAAAATCAATTGCTGTGGTCTCATTTACTTTAACTTGAAACTGCTCTAATATCGCCGTAACTTGTATAAACCAAACTTCCATTGCTAGAATTATAGTATCCATATACCGAGCACTTTCTATGTGCAGATTCTATGCTAAGTGCTTTACATGCATTTCTCTAATCCTTAAAACAACCATGTGAGATAAATATTATCCCAGTATCGCATGTGAGGAGACAGAGGCTCAAAGAAATTCAGTGACTTACTCAAAACCTGCAGCTACGCAGATGTAGGAACAGATTAGATGCCAAAGGCCATCCAGCTCAGAAGGCTGTGTTCTTCTCACATACCAGACTGTCCCATACTGAGAAGTCTTTGACTAGTGACAAATAGAAGAATTTTCTTCACAACACTTATGTAATCGTTTCAGTGGTTCACTTCAATATAGATATACCCCAGAGTGAATATGAAAAGCTTAAGAGTAAAATCTCAAATATCTGCCAATAGTTGGATACTTACTTTTATACATTAAATAACAAAGAAGAGCAATTTTCAGAGTTTTTAAAATCATGATCCAAAACAAGAAATATGTCTTGTATCAAAACTCAGTTACCAGTTATAAACAAAAATCTCAGTCACAGATTCATATTCTGTTCAGGTTTCAGGACCTGTAGGTCTCTAACCATAACTTAAAAAACATTGGCATAGAGTATCTACAACTGGGGCAGATTATTTTTTATCGCAGACTGATCTGAAAGTTACTCTACTTTCTTGAAAATAGCCAGGAACTAAGAAAGCCCTTCCCATTGCCGTAGGACCCTAAAGCAGCTGAGTAAAAGACAGCAGGCAGATTGGAAAGACAGCAGTTTACGGAGGCTACAGCTAGCATTTTCAGAGCTAAATGAGCTCCCAGCAAAGAGAGCATACAGAGCGGCAGAGCTGCAGTGCCACACAAATGGAGAGTTCCATAGTAATCAACAACTAATCATGGGCAATTTGTAAAGCATATTTATGGAAAGAAAACCACTTTAGAAATATGGCTAAGACTCTATTTTCAAATAACTGCAAACTGAGAAACAAAGAATTTCCGGATAATCTGCCATTTGTGTTAAAGGCCTTGATATGAGGAAATAGCCTTCAACTATAGATCAGTCTAGGCTCATAACAAGCAGAAAGTAGATCAATGATCAAGGATAAAAGCATAATACTAACACTAGTCTTGATGATAAGTATTTCTTTTGAGTACATTTCTTTAAATGTTTCCATAATTTCTAGAAAATATTTTACTCTAACCATAGACATGTTACCTTTAGTTTGTTGTAGAGTCAAATTATATTTAACCCTTTACTATAATTTGCAGCCCATAGAAATCATTTGTTCATCTCAGTTTTTCTGTTGCCTTCACAAAATCTTGAATTTAAAAAAAAATGTATTTTTAGAGGTGGCTGTCTGGGTGGGAAGGTCCCAAATGACAACTCCACAAAGTAGGGTGGATAAGGTAAGCAGCACCTCTTATATGATATTCTTTAAGCAAGAATCATCCTTGTTTGATTGTGTACCACACCCACATGAGTGAGTTCACCACATTAGTCAATAATTAGCATGATCAAATGAAATGGTACTGTTGACAGATTTCCTGTTTAGAAAGCTACTTTAGCTTTCTCCACACAGATATCGTTTTTAGTGCATGTATCATAAAGATTTTAATAAAGAAGTATGTACTGATAATACATCCTATTAAGATAACCCATTCTAGTCCTTCCTTAGCGTTGGGAAGATGTGATCTTTCATATGATTTCTAAACTTCATCTATTACTACTTACAGCTTTATGTATCTCAAAATTTGAGCTACAGAATGATACAGTCAAGGACCAGAGCCCAGCAGTCAGAGAGACAGATAATGACAACTCTGTCTTCTTAGCTTTCTTGGATTACCTCCTAATGAAAGTAATAATATAAGGAAAATCTGCAATCTTTTTGCAACCTCGTTTCCCATAGGTGAAAAAGGGAAAAGACGTTACTATCCTGGCCTCTATCATGTGTTTGTTGTAAGAACTGAATGAGATAAAGGATGTGGAAGTTCTTTGTAAATTGAACATGACTACATAGATGTAAAAATGAAAGGAACCTCATCAGGCAGCCCCTCCCACCATGCCTGTGATCCTTACATGCTAATCGTCTAAATATTTCTATCCATGCTACTAACAAATTGTTAGAATTGCTTTCTCTACCTCCTTGTTCAAGTCCATATTTGACAGCCAGTTGCTTCTAAGTGTGATCTTTACTTCCTTGGCTTTCTGGATCTCAATGTGAATTCCCGCTTTCCTTGCAGTCTGAATTGTCCTCACTCAGAGATCTACTCTTGTGAAATATGAAAGATTGCCACCAGGTAGATGGAGGTAGATTGAGGCACCCAAGAAACACATTGCTGAGAAGTAAATATGTAAAACATTTCTTCAAAACAAAGTTTTTAAAAGAAAAAAAATTTTCGAATCCGCATAGAATGAAAACTGCTGCAATTTTGAATAATTTCAGATTTCTGGGGTTTAATTGAGTTATCTCAATTACAACAGCACAATGGGAAAATTTCAATAGAAAAATTGCCAGAGAATAAATAATTAAAATAATTACTATGTTTAAGAGGAAATTTCCTGAACAAAAATGTATTATTCATAGTAAAATCTTAAGTCATAATCTACGATAAGCATTTTCTCCACATTGTAAATACATAATAAATACTCTGTTCCTAAATTGGTTATAACCTCTTTTGATAAAGGAAAGGTGGCTCCCTAAAACAGGACAGTTTTAATGTACTGATGCCAAGCATGTCATAATAATTGCTCAGCTGCCCCCATGTTGTTATATTTGATTACAAAACCCACCAAAGATGGCAAGAATTTGCTCCCCTGGAAGTAGAAACTTTCAAGGGATTCAGGAGCTTAGTTATATATTGAAAGCAAAGAATAGGAATCCTCACTGAATATGCAGTTATATATTTTGATACTATCACCTCTATTAGGAAATTTACCTAGAATCACATAACCATTTTGTTTTGTAGATTACTATAATTTTCATTCATTTGTGTCCTGGGGAAAGAAGACATTGTGCATTTATATACCTGCAATTAAGATAATACCATGTCTAGTGCTTCACTGGGCATAGTAACAATGATTCAGCGTGGGACAAGAAAGGCCAAGACTGGAAATCTAAAAGTAGTGTCCATTAGATGTAATAGCTCTAGGGAGATAACTAGTCAAGGTCAAGGGTGGGGGAAGAGAGAGACATAGTAAGCATAGGGAGAAGTTTAAAATCTATAAAGAAGGTACAGAAAGTCTATAAAGGTAAGAAACGGGGGCAGATAAGCAAAGTAAGTGCTAAGTCTGTGATGTCCACAAAGATAAATGGGACGAAGAGCAGGGAAGCAAACAGAATGTACATCTTGGAAGGTCATAGGCAAAGAACAATGAGTGAGTCTTTGAGAGCTGCACTCTTTACACAGACTGTGATATCTGATTTTAGGACAAGCATATTCTCTGTCCTGTGATTTATAGTCATTTAAGAACTCACAGGTGTGTGATAAAATGAGAGGATTCACACTACAATGAACAGTACACTGGAAAGAAAACATTAGTCCTTCTAGAGGTCTTTTATATAAGTGAAACTTTTTCTTTCTTTCATTCATTCATTCATTCATTCATTCATTCTTTTTTTTTTTCCCAGAGCACCTACTTTTTATTTCCCCAACGCTTTGACATTGAGTGGCAGTACGGGATATACTGACCTTAAAGTCTTTAAGTAGAACAATGAAATACTAGCATGTGCTATTTTCCCTCATCATTGGAGAAAAATATTAATAATTGCTCCATATATTGAACACTCTTTTGGCTATCTATTGGTGTGTAACAAACTATCCAAAACTTAAGAACTTAGTGGCTTAATTTAGAATTTTGTGGCTTAAGAAAATAAAACTATTATCTCTTGAATCTGTGGGTTGACTAGGCACAGCTGGGTGGTTATCATTTTCCATGTAGTATTGCCTAGGGCACAGTTATCTGGAGGGCTGACTGGCCTAGAGCATCCAAGATGGCTCCCTTACATGGTTAGTGCGTAGTACTTACTGACCATTAGCAGACATGAGGCTGTCAACTCAAGTACCTTGGGTCTTCTCCACATGGCTTTTGTATTTGGCTTGGGCTTCTCATGGCTTGGTGTCTGTGTTCAAAGAAGGAACGTTCCCAGCATGAGAGTGAAAGCTGCATATCTCTTAAGGCCCAGCTTTGGAAGTTATATAGCAACATTACAGCTGCATTCCTTTGATCAAAGCAAGTCTCAGAAAAGGCTCATATTCAGGGTGGGAAGAAGCAGAGTCTATTATTAGATGAGAGGAGTAGCGAAGAGTATATAGCCATCTTTAGTTCACCACAACCACCTACTATATTCCAGACACTCTGGTAAGTGCTATATCCCTTATATCTTATGTAAATCTCAGAACCATAGATTAGGTTAAATATCATTATCCTGTTTTTCAGGTAAGAAATTTGATGATCAGAGATAATAAATTACAGACTTAATAAGGGGAGGAGGCAGAATTGTGATCCAAGTCTATCTGTCTCTAAAGCTCCAATAAGCCGTAGAGAAATAGTATGGCAATGGCAATTGCTTATGCATTTTTTAAGTACGTTATATTACTCTAGTAGTGGATCCTAAACTGTTGGTTGAGTTTCCTCCCCCATTCCTATTATCTTAAAATCATTAAGATTTTTTTTTTTAGCCTATAAAGCTATGTTGATTAAATGGTCTAAACATTTCCATGGTACAATTTTCTATACTCGCTCACTTTGCTTCTCCTGGTTCTTACAAATAAATGAGTGTGTTGAGTTCTTACACTTGGATAGTCACAAAGATAGATTAGGGCAAATATGCCTCTAAGTTTTTCAATCATGTCCAGTTCTGGCCTGATCAAATATACTTAATAGATAGAAACCTATGGAGAATGTGCCTAGCTGAAATGAATAACTATTATTACAACTAAATTAAACCCAAACGGATTGTACTGTAAAATATGCATAGACATCTAACACTTTAAACCCATAAAAATTATTCCCTTAAGTTCATTTCTTATAGTTTTCCTTGAGTATTCTGTCCATTTCAGATTCTGTTCTTTTAGGCTATAAAAACTATTTGAGAAAAAAGGAACATGCAATCAAAAGTAGTTTTGTCTGTATAAACAGCTGGGTGGATGGATTTCTTTTCTGTTTCAGTTTACTTTTCCACCAAAGAGATCAATTATGTGACTGTGGGTTATGAAAAAAAGATATAGAAAAGTTGGAACTGCTTGAAATTTTGAGACTTATTTGTAAGGAAAGATTAAAAGGCCAGTGTGATTTAGTTTAGCCTAGAAAAGCAAAGATTAGGGAAACAAAATTTTCTCACTTATAGAAAGAACTATGCTCTATTGAAAGTAAAACAAATACAGATGTGTTAAAATGACAGTTATGGGTGGTTAGACTCATTACAAGTAAATTTCACCAGAAACGGTATTATAAATGCCAGATTAGACTTTGGAATAATGGTACAGACTCCTTTACCATAAGCTCCTTTAAAAATAATTAAAATTCTCATATAGTGTGTAGCGTTGAGAGGACAGATGCTACATGAAGGCATAGAGATGGAAGAGTTTGCCTGCAAAAAGTCTTGTAGATTATGAATTTATGAAATGCTTGAGTATATATCCTTGGGTTAATGATCGAGAATGTAAAGCCCAAGAAAGTTAAGTACCTTAAGGGCACTGACTGAATGATAATAAAACATGGAGTATTAGAAGATGATTTTCTCCCTTCTTTCTTCAGTAGGTAGATTTTATCCTTTATAGAAAGGTTTTAAAAGGAAAGAATAAGGAAAGAAAGTAGAAGAGCGTCAGGATGATCTAACTGCATTGCCATCATCCTGTATTCTCGGAAATGTAACAGTATAGAGTTTTTTTCTCACTCATAGGTCAGTATGGATTTTCAGCAAGCATCAGGTTTTGGAGTCTTGTCCTGGGTCTTCTATTTCATGTAGATAGAATAGAAGAGACCATATAGAATTGTGGAACAAGTTTTCATGGCTTCTGCCCACAGTCGTTAGTGGGAGTTCAGTCATATGACCCTACCTTACTGCAAAGGAGGCTAGTACTTAGCGAAGTAACTTAGCTTTGTGCTCAGGGGTGTGTGTGTGTGTGTGTGTGTGTGTGTGTGTGTGTGTGTGTGTGCAGGAGAAAAAGTAACAAACTTAAGGACAGCTCCAAACAGATATTCTTTGAAAATACTTGTTAAACATGAACTATAGCACTGCCAGTGTAATACTAGACTGCATTAGTGCTTCAAACACAAGACCATTTTTAATCCTTTAAAAAATATCCTTTAAGTATAAAAAAATGTTGAATTTTTTTTAGTGTGGATTCCTATTATAATTTCGCTTGAAAATCAAACTTGCTGTGAATTCCGCTAGAAGTTCTTAGGGCTGAGTGATGAAATAGTGTAATTTTTAGCAAGTGCCAACAATTTCCATGTGAATGGGGCCTTTATTAAACATATTTTAACACTCCTGTGGATTAATAATGTGTTAGCAGAAAAAGACATGTTGAGCTTAGTGCAATTATCCTTCCATCCCAATTATACTGTGACATTAAATCTTGTGACATTTAATAAGAAAGGCCATTTCACCCATGGCTACCTCTAGTGCAGACGATTTATGCAACAGTGTTCCCATAGACAAAATTATGAAAAGAAGGCATTCCAACATGCTGATATGTCTAACTGCCCATGTAAATTAAATAAGGTGTAACAAAATATATAAATTGTTAATATTCTGATTACCTGTTACCTGAGACAAAAGAAAGAGAAGTTAACAACACTGGTTTTTCATCCATCAAAATTAAACAAATGTAAATGGATAACTAAGAGGAGAGGAAGTTGCTTTGTAAATAGGTATTTGGGAAGTTATTTTTCCCCATGGGAGGCATTTAAAGGTTTGGGGTTTTTTCATAATATCTATCTATCTGGCATATTTGGCCTATAGTATAGTTTATTATTTGTTGAGACTTAAATTAATTTGACATTAGAATTATAAGATGGCTTAATTACCTTAGAGGGTTGAAACTTGTATTTGAGGTTGAACTTCTACTTTTAAATTAGGGTGTTTTGATAACTTAGATTTCTAAATTTTATTTTTATGTGTATGTGTGTGTTTAATCTGCCAGTGATTGTGTAACATATTCCCTTCCAAATTCTTCATATGTCTAACACTGATTTTGAATTTACTGTGAATTTTACTATTAAACTATTCATTTGGCATTAAGTAATAAAGAAAAGAAAACTGTAAGAGGTGGTGATCAAATATTTAAGTTACATATTTACTTTTATTTCCAATCTTTACACTATTGACATGATAGAAAACATCAAATGTAATAGAAAACAAATCATCAAATCTGATACTTAAAGGACTACATTAAATCTCAAATGACTAGTATATTTCTTATTTACATAAATTTCCCAGTTGTTTTGGTTTGAAATATAGAAACATCAAGTTTTAAGAGAAACTTCTAGAATTACAAAGAGCCATGGTTTTTGGTAAACTGAGAGGTATAGTGAGGAAAGAATTTTTTTTCCCTCTGCTATCTTAGTTTTTATGCTTAGGCCTACAATTTAGACTGACAAAAGATGGATTGGCAGGAGAAAAGCATTCAGATTGTATTCATTAATATTTTTACATGTACACCGAAGCCTTCATGTATAAGAAATGAATACCCAAAGAAGCAGGTAGGCCTGAGCGTTTATATACCATTTTAAGAAAGAACAGTAGGTTGTGGAGATGTGACAAGACAATAGAAAATGGGGTTTGGGCTGGAGCAGTAAATTGTGGGAAAGTGACTAAAAAATATATGGAGGAAATAATGGAAAATAAGGGTTATTTTAGTAAGTTTGTTTGTACAGCTTCCTCTTGGTATCAATTTCCCATCTCTAGTGATAAGAATGTTTTCCTCTTCCTGGTACAGGGAGGGCATATTTTTCATAGGAAATTTGTGTTCCCTGCCTTTAGATAGAAAGGAAGAGGTCAGAGAGCCTGTCATGAATCTGCTATTCTCAATCACCTACAGCTCAAAATAATATGCCAAAGTGGTATATTTGGGGATGATATGTTCTGATTCTCTGCAGAGTTCTGTATTAGTCAGGTAGTATTTGTATATGTATAAATTAATCGTACATATAAAAAGATAGATAGGAAAGAAGTTGAATAAAAGCATATCTTAATCAAATGGTCTGAAAATTACTATCTTTGAATTTAAAGCCTTTAAGAATTTTAGACAGTGTTCAGATCATACAAGAAATGGTCTTAATCCTGGAATACTGGATCTGAAGTACTCCTAATGGCCCCAATGATGTTAAATATGAACACAGCCCATATCTATGATAGAAGTTGATTTAAAGGACCGTAATCTCGAGATTAAGAACTGCCCCCTAACATCAATACCATTATTCCAGAATCTCTTTCATAAATTTAAGTAATCCTCTGTAATCTACATGGATTTGGTCTCACGTAGCAGGTGAAAACCCCTCAAGGACTCAGTGATGAGATTGGCTTCTAAGAATCCTAGAGTAGTTCATTAGAGCAACAGACATACTTATTGATGTATCCGTTGCCCTTTCTCATCCTAGATGTTGCTTCTTGAGATACTTACTTATCTTTATAACTTCATGTCTACTGCCTACTTTGTTATTGTCATCCTAACCAGAAGCTGACCAATTGTCATGATCCTATAAATATTTTTGGATATTTAAGCTCTTTAGACATAGAGATCAATAATAATCTATTCTCTTCTGTGTTTTTTGTGACTTAGGTTTAAAGGAAAACTATGAAGAAATAAAACCCTAGCTTCCACTGGAGGACTATCTTTAACAATGTGATAGTTTTTACTGTTACAGCTAGTAATGGACAGATCTAAGTATGTTGGTTTGGGTCCTTTGGATGACAAATAACAGAAAAGCCAACTCAAGCTGATTTAAACAATAAGGAAGCAGAGTGAAGATGGAGTGGGTCCAGGGGCTCAATAAAGACTTCAGGTCCTAAATTTTTTCTGGGCCCTCTGCTCTGCCATCCAGAGTACTACACTCATCCTGAGGCTAGCTCCCCTTTGATTTAGAATGACTTCTAAGGCCTACTATATACTCCATATTAAAGTAAAGAAGAAAATAGCTTAGTTTCAGCTATTCTCTAGTAAGAGATAGGGACATTCTCAGAGGCCACCAGCACACTGTCTGTACGTCATTGTCCATTATTGTGTCACACACTCTTCTTTCTTTCTTTGTTTCTTCATTTATTTATTTATTTATTTATTTATGAATATAGTTGACACACAATGTTACACTAGCTTCAGGTGTACAACATTGTGACTCAACAAGTTTATACCTTATGCTATGCTCACCTCAAGTGTAGCTACCATCTGTCCCCATATAACACTATTACCATACCATTGACTATGTACCCTATGCTGTGCTTTTCATCCCTGTAACTTATTCATTCTATAACTGGAAACCTGTACCTCCCACTCACCCATTTGTCCATTCCACTATCCCTCCGCCCTCTAGCAATCCTCAGTTCTCAGTATTTATAGGTTGGACTCTGCTTTTCTTTATGTATTCCTTTGTTTTGTTTTTTAGATTCCACATATAAGTGAAGTCATATGGTGTTTGTCTTTCTCTGACTGACTTATTTCACTTGGCTTAGTACCCTCTAGGTCCATCCATGTTGTTGTAAATGGCAAAGTCTCACCCTTGTTTTGTTTATGGTCTAAGTAATATTCTATTATGTACATATATATCTTCGTTATCCATTCATCTATCGATACACATTTGGGTTTTCCACATCTTGACTATTATAAATAATACTGCGATAGAGGTGTATATATCTTTTTGAATTAGTGTTTCCTTTTTCTTTCAGTAAATACTCAATAGCATAATTATTGGATCGTATAATATTTCTGTTTTTAATTTTTTGAGGATCCTCCATACTGTTTTCCACAGAGGCTACACCAGCTTGCATTCCCACCAACAGTACAGGAGGGTTTCTTTTTCTCCATATCCTTGCCAACACCTGTTCTTTCTTATCTTTTTTATTTCAGCCATTATGACATGCATAAGGTGATATCTTATTACGGTTTGGTTTGCATTTCTCTGATGATTAGTGATGTTCATCATCTTTTCATGTGTTTGTTGGCCATCTGTATGTCTTTAGAAAAATGTCTATTCAGGTTTTCTGTCCATTTTTAATCATCATCATCATTATTATTATTATTATTATTATTATTATTATTGGTGTTGAGTTGCATAAGTTCTTTATATATTTTGATATTAACTCCTTATTAGAGATATCATTTGCAAATATCTTCTCCTATTCAGTAGGTTGCTTTTCTGTTTTGTTGATAGTTTTCCTCACTTTGCAAAGGTTTTAATTTTGATGTAGTCCCAATTACTTATTTTTGCTTTTGTTTCCCTTGCTTGAGGAGACATATCTGAAAAGATGTTATAGCCAATGTCAAAGAAATTACTGCCTGTGACCTCTTCTAGGATTTTTATGGTTTCAGGTCTCACATTTAGGTTCTTAATCCATTTTGAGTTTATTTTTGTGTATGGTGTAGAAAGTGGTCCAATTTTAATCTTTTGCATGTAGCTGTCCAGTTTTTCCAGTACAATTTGTTGAAGAGACTATTTTTTTTCCTATTTCATATTCTTGCCTCCTTTTTCAACGATTAGTTGACCATGTAGTTGTGGGCTTATTTCTGGGCTTTCTACTCTGTTCCATTGATCTATGTGTCTGTTTTTGTGCCAGTACCATACTGTTTGGGCTAGTGTAGTTTTGTAGTATATTTTGAAATCTGAAATTGTGTTAACCTCCAGCTTTGTTCTTCTTTCTTAAGACTGGTTGGAGTATTTTGGGTCTTTTGTGGTTTCATACAAGTTTTAGTACTATTTGTTCTAGTTCTTGTGACAAGCTGTTCTTGAACTAATTACTGCCAAGGAGGATGGAATGCCCAGAAGCCGATCACAATAAGGTTAATTTCCCCTATTGTACTTTTGATTCCCAAACGAAAAGGATTGGAATAGGTGTTGAGTGACTAACCATAATGTTTACCAAAATGGGATAAGTGCAAGGAAAATAAGGAAGGGAAATAATGGAGAAGTAGATGTGGAAAGAAGGCAGTAGAGTCTGACTGGTACCACCATTTGCCATAGAGAAATAGATAATACAAGCCAAGCAAAATAGTGAAGTTAAAGGGAAGGAGAAATGACAAATTAAAGATAGGCGAGAACTATTTCATAAGAGGGGGGATGCTAAACTTTTGCAAAAAAAATATACATTTGTTAATAGACAGTATTGTATTTTTCTGAGAGGAAGAAGAGGTTATACTTATAGAGAGTAAGAGAAAAATGAGATAGTACTGTCTTTTAATGTTAACTCATGATTTGGCATAAGGGTTGCATATGAGAAAGACTAACCTATTGATCCTGTTTCTATGGATGTATCTTGTTTATATGGAAAGATTTGACCACATGGAGGTTGACATATTGCATGCTTTGTTACAAGTAGGCAGAGTATAGGTAATGAGAATTTCGACTTAAAATCAATAGGCTTGTCTTTGTGACGCGCTGTAATGAGCCTTCTCCTGTGCAGACTGGAAAATGTGTGTTCTTTATAGAAGCCTATCTCTACTTCCTTTCGAGGATTTCTGTTTCCAGGGAAAGATTTACCATTTCATAGTCAAAATTGTATGCTGGTACCAGCTACAAAATGTACAGTATCACTATCCAAATGTCAATATATAGCGCTCTGAGACTGACAAATTCCCCTGCCCAAAGAAGGAATTGCCAGGCCATAGTGAAATATTGATAACCACAAGGTTTCCTCTAATCATATTTCAGGTGGGAAATAAAAACCACACCTGGTAGCGGTAATCATTCCAAAATGTTTGCCTCTTTAGCAAGTTTAATCTTGAACCAGGCCAGACCTCAAAATAGAGGTGACAGAGCAGATCCCTGTGTTTGGAACAAGTGTCTATGGCTAAGAAAGAGACCAAAGAGGAAACCGTATCTGATTCCAAAACAGAATCTAGCGCCTAAAATCTGTGTCACAAGCCAAGTGAACTGTAAGATATCAAGGGTCATAGAGCCAACCTTAGGACAAAAGTTTTTAGGAAATTCTCTTGCTGTTTTATTTGTACAAGAAGAGGAAGCCTGCTCTGAGACCTTAAGCATCTGATTTTTATGTCAGTTAGTTTGCCATATGAGAACTTACCTATTGTATTGCCTATATAGAATAATCCTAGACATATGTACAGTGTCTCAAAATATGTTTGTTTTTAAAAACTGGGCTTTTTATGATATAACATATCATATTCCTGTTAAGTTATAGCAAGCTGTCCTTTCTGGCCCTTCATCATTTTCTTTCATTTTCTCAGAATTCTCCTTCTGGCCAAATCCAGGCTGCATGTTGGAGTTTCACTTATGAAAGTGTTGAAAAGTCACATGAAAAGTCATTTTTGCATTAAGGCCCTGGCAAGATAGCTGGTTTCTGTAGAAATACATATATATAAAGATTATTTATGGTATAAATAGACATTGCCAGGGAGTTACAGTTAAGAAATGGGTAGGCCTGCAGTGCTCAGTAAGAAGGGGTTCTGTGAGAATTTCAGTGTACAGAGCAAATTTGGAGGTAGAGTGCCCTTGGGTCACACAGTTCCATCTTGGTCAAACAAGCTAAAGCTTTGTGGAAATGAGTTAACAACAGCATCACAGATGTGCAATTTACCGTGAGGCCATTTTCCTTACCTAGTAAAGCATAATCTTTTAATGTTTGAAACTTGTGGTTTCCAAAATGAGCATCTACTATCATCTGCTAGTTCTCTCTCATATTGCACTGCTGCAGTGGGAAATTGGGCTTGTGCCCCTGTGGCACGTCTACTTTGACCTTAAGGATGACTTTGCCTGATGAAAGTTTTTTTCCCCCTTGTCAGGTTTAAGCAGAAACATTTCAGACAAGGAAGACTCAAAAATCATTTACAGTTTGGGAAATAGAATCCATCATATTTCTTCTCTGATGGAAAAGAATATCTAGCAGATTGTTTAATTTGAAAAAGGGAATGAGTGGCCTGTTGATGAATTGCTTTAGTTCCTGACATTACTGGGAGAAGGCTGATAAAAATGTCTTTATATATAATCATTAACAGTGGGACTTTCTTAGGGGGTTGGTGATAGCCTGTGGATAAACAAAAGAATTAACTTACTTCATTCTAAAGCTGTATGCAAATCCATCTTTCATTGTTAAAGGGCAGTTAAGAAAATTACCAATTTCCTTGAATGATCTAGTTTGTAGCTTTTATCATTGGGCAGTTAATTTATGAATAGTGGACCTAAAAAGATTCAATATTTTCTTCCCTGTGGTAATATGTTTGCAATAAATGAGACATTAACCTTTTAAAATCTTTGCCTGAAACCAGGAGTCAAATGGTTTTAACAGACATTATTGTGGCCTTTTTTTTTTCTTTTGTAGTGGTGAAGTGTGCTTCCTACTACAGCTTGATCACTGTGCTTTTGCATTATGAGTCAGCGTAGAATTTTACAATGCAATCTAATCAGTTCTCTGTTAATCCTCTATATTGTAATTCCCAGTAAAACATTGAATCCACTGGGCTCTATGCTTGCGTTTGCATAAGGTAAGTGAGCCAGCTTTCTTTAGGTCTTGAAGTCTGATAGTCAAAATTTAAACATCCTTTTCATTTGCTTTTTAAAAATATTAAATAATTTTTGCTATTTTTCAGTAATTTTGTAATACTTATATGTAAATTTTACAATGGGAAAATTTTTAATTCCTACTTGCATTAAGGAGTACCAGGAGTATTGATAATGATGCCAGACTCTAACTGTGGATCATGGGAAAATTTATGAAGATTTACCAACTCAAACAATCTTGAACCTTCTTTCTGTACTTTCTACATTACTCCTATTTTTAATCCTATTTTTAAAGCAGGATATAAAATTATAAGTCTATTTTAATGTATTTTATACACATATGGGAGGAAAGAAAATATGTGAAAAACAAATACCAAATACTGACTAGTAATTATCTCCTGTTCATGAGCATATGAGCTTTTGTTTTGCTTTTGTCCTTTTTTAAATTTGTAATTTTAAAAATAATGAAGACAGGTTACTTCTGTAGGAAAAAAAATGTTTTGAAAACATTCTTAAACTCTTTTCCTCTGAGGATGTCTGTTCAGATACGTTGGAAGGGAAGCCCAGATTTGATAGAACCAGTAATTGGCAATTAACTAATTTCTTGCCGTGTGTTACCTTGTGGGAGACACAATAAAAATAGGTTGAGATATTGCAAAAGTTATCTGTACTTTTTGTTTTTTAAATATGTGCTATATTAAAAACGTCTTATATGAATTTAAAAACAGTTAAACATCAAGGATATTTAAATTTTTTTATTTTTCATATTCTTCATGTTCAACTTTTAAAATTTTTTTTAATTTTATTTTTTATTCATCATGGGAAGTGTACTCTTTAATCCCCATCCCCTATTTCATCCAACCCCCCACCTACCTCCACTCTGGTAACCATCAGTTTGATCTCTATAGTCAAGCATTTGTTTCTTGGTTTGTCTCTTTCTCTCTCTCTCTCTCTCTCTCTCTCTCTCTCTCTCATTTCCTTTGCTCATTTATTTTGTTTCTAAATTCCACATATGAGTGAGATCATAGGGTATTTGTCTTTCTCTGACAGACTTATTTCCCTTAGCATTATACTCTAGCTCTATCCATGTTGTTGCAAATGGCAAGATTTCATTCTTTTTTATGGCTGAATAATATTTGTCTTTGTGTGTGTGTGTGTGTGTGTGTGTGTGTGCCACACCTTCTTTATCTATTCATCTATGGATGGACATGGTATACCTCCATAATTTTATTGTAAATAATGCTGCAATAGAGGGGTTTGAATTAGTGTTTTTTGTATTTTGGAGATAAATACCCAGTAGTGGAATTACTGGATCATAGGGTAGTTCTATTTTTAATTTTTTGAGGAACCTTCATCCTGTTTTCCACAGCGTCTCCACCAGTTTGCATTCCTACCAATAGTGCAAGACAGTTCCCCTTTCTCCACATCCTTGCCAATGCTTGTTGTTTCTTGTGTTTTTTATTTTAGCCATTCTGACCAGGGTGAGGTGATATCTCAGAGTAGTTTTGATTTGCATTTCCCTGATGATGAGTACTGTTGATCATCTTTTCATGTGTCTGTTGGCCATCTGTATGTCCTCTTCTTAGAGATGCTGTTCATGTCTTCTGCCCATTTTTTAATTGGATTATTTGGTTTTTAGATGTTGGGTTCCATCAGTTCTTTATATATTTTGGATACTAACCCTTTATCAGATATGTCATTTGCAAATACCTTCTCCCATTCAGTAGGTTTCCTTTTAGTTTTGTTGATTCTTCACTGTGCAGAAACTTTTTATTTTGATGTAGTTCCAATAGTTTATTTTTGCTTTTATTTTCCTTGCCTCAGGAGAAATATCTAGAAAAATGTTGCTACAGCTAATGTCAGAAGAATTACTGCCTATGCTCTCTTAAAGGATTTTTATGGTTTAAGATTTCATGTTTAAGTCTTTAATCCATTTCGATTTTATTTTTGTGTATGATTAGAAAAAGTGGCCAGTTTCATTCTTTTACATGTGGCTGTCCAGTTTTTCCAACACCATATGTTAAAGAGACTGTCTTTTTCCCATTCTATATTCATTCCTCCTTTGTTGGAGATTAATTGGCCATGTAATTTGCATTTATTTCTGGGTTTTGGGCTCTATTCTATTAATCTATGTGTCTGCTTTTATGCCAGTACCATACAGTTTTGATTACTACCACTTTGTAATATATCTTGAAATCTGGAATTTTGATACCCCAGTTCTGTTTTGCTTTTTCAAAATTGCTTTGGCTATTCAATGTATTCCATGCAAATTTTAGGATTATTTTTTTCTGTTTCTGTGAAAAATGCTGTTGGTATCTTTACAGGTTTTGCATTAAATCTGTGGATTGCTTTGGGTAGTATAGACATTTTAACAATATTTTTTCTTCCAGCCCATGAACACAGAATGACTTTCCACTTCTTTGCATCATCTTGCGCTTCTTTCATCGGTGTTTTATAGTTTTCAGAGTATAGGTCTTTTACCTCTTTAGTTAAGTTTATTTCTTGGTATCTCATTTTTCTTGGTGTAATTGTAAACGGGACTGTTTTCTTGATTTCACTTTCTGCTCCGTTATTATTGGTATATAGAATGCAACAGGTTTCTGTACATTGATTTTTGTATCCTGGGACTTTACAGAATTCTTTTATCAGTTATAGTAGTTTTTTGGCAGAGTCGTCAGAGTTTTCTGTATATAGTATCATGTCATCTGTTAATAGTAGAACTTTACTTCTTCCTTACCAGTTTGGATGCTTTGTATTTATGTTGTCTAAGTGCTATGGCTAGGACTTGCAGTACCATGTTGAAAAAAAGTGGTAAGAGTTGACGTCCTTGTCTTGTTCCTGACGTGGGGGGAAAAGCTCTCAATTTTTTACCACAGAGCATTATGTTGGCTCTGGGTTTTTCATATATTGGCCTTTATTATGTTGAGGTATGTTCCCACTAGACCTACTATGCAGAGTGTTTTTATCATGAATTGATGTTGTACTTCGACCGATGATTTTTCTGCATCTAATGAGGTGATCGTATTTTATCTTTTCTCTTATTGATGTGATGTATCACGTTGATTGTTTTGTAAATATCAAACCACCATTGTATCCCAGGAATATATCCAACTTGATCTTGGTGTATAATTTCTTTAATGTATTGTTGGATTCAGTTTGCTAAAATTTTGCTGAGGATTTTTGCGTCTATATTCATGAGAGATATTGGCTTATAGTTCTCTTTTTGTGTTTTCTTTATCTGGTTTTAGTATCAGGGTGATACTGGCCTTATAGAAGGAACTTGGAATTTTTCCTTCTGCTTGTATTTTTTGGAATAGTTTGAGAAGAATAGGTATTAACTCCTCTTTAAGTGTTTGATAGAATTCACCTGTGAAGCTGCCTTGTCCTGGACTTCTGTTTTTTGGGAGTTTTTTGATTACTGCTTCAACATCACTACTGCTAATTGGCCTGTTGAAATTTTCTATTTCTTCCTGATTCACTGTTGGTAGGTTATATGTTTCTAGGAATTTACATCATCAAGTATATTTTAAAGTAATTATAAAAGCATCCACATTGTTGCCAATAAATTTCTTGGTAAACTAGAAATAAAGGTATTCTTTTGTTGAAATCATAATCTACCACAAGCTGAGAAACAAGGAAACATTGAAATCATGTTATTTAAAGGTGAGGAGACCAAGATCCCACTATTATCATTCATTATTTTTGTGGAAGTTTTAGCAAATGAAATAAAACAATAACAATAGGTAAGTGTATAAGTATTGAAAAATAAGGGGAAAAATTGCCAAAATTATTATTGCTTAGAGATTAAATGAATGTCCACTGAGGAAAACCTAAGTATACCAGCAAATAAATGCTTACTAAAATTATTTATAAAATAAGTTAGCTATATTTGATTACACAGAAATTCAGTGCCTCCCTACATATGTTATTCACAATATCAGTTGCAAACAGAATGAAATTTAAAATAACTACCAGATCCCGGGGGACAGGGTGGGGGTAAGATGGCAGAGTAGTTGGAGGACCCTGGGCCTGCCTCCTCCCTCAAACACAGCTGGATAATATCAAATCATTCTGAATATCTAAGAAATCAATCTAAGCACTGACAAAGCAAAATGCACAACTAGAGGAAGAGAAGAAGCCACAGAAGAAACAGAGTGCACACAGCATACCCCAGAGACACTTTCTGAAGTGCCAGGCCCTGGACAGTATATGACCTCTTCTTTGTAAAGCCATTACTCTCAGGGGTAGGAAACATAACAGGCTTTCCTAGCACAGAGAGGAAGGCAGAGACCTAAACAAAATGTCAAGACAGAGCAAATCATCCCAAAAGAAAGAACAAGAAAAGGTCACAGCCAGGGATCCAATTGAAACAGATATAGGTAATATGAAGTAATATTTTTGATCCCAGATTTAAAGCAACAATTGTAAGGATACTAGCTGGGCTTGAGGAAAGCATAGAAGACACCAGGGAATCCTTCACTGTAGAGATAAAACACCTAAGAACTAGTCAAACTGAAATAAAAAATGCTATAACTGGGACACCTGGGTGGCTCAGTTGGTTAAGCATCTGCCTTTAGCTCAGGTCATGATCCCAGGGACCTGGGTTCGAGTCCCACATCAGGCTCCTTGTTCAGCAGGGAGCCTGCTTCTCTCTCTAGCTGCCTCTGTCCCTGCCTGTGTGCTCTCCCTCCCTCTCTCTCTCTCTCTCTCCCTCTCCCCTTCTCTAGCATATGAATAAATAAAAAATCTTTTTTAAAAATGCTGTAACTGAGATGCAAATGCACTAGATGTAATGACCACAAGGATGGAAGATGCAGAGGAATGAATAAATGATGTAAAAGATTAAATTATGGAAAATAATGCAGCTAAAAAAAAGAGAGAGAGAGAGAAAAATATTGGATCATGAATGTAAACTTAGGGAATTCAGAGACTCCGTAAAGCCTAATAATATTTGTATCATAGGAGTCCCAGAAGAAGAAGAGAGGGGAAAGGGGGCAGAAGGTTTATTGGAGGAAAGTATAGCTGAAAACTTCCCTAATCTGGGGAAAGAAACAGACATCCACATTCTGGAGGCACAGGCCCATCAAAATCAACAAAAGCAGGCCAACACGAAGACATATTGTAGTTAAATTTGTAAAATATTGAGATAAAGAAAAAAAATCCTAAAAGCAGCAAGAGAAAAGAAGTTCCTAACTTACAAGGGAAGACGAATAAGGTTAGTAGCAGATCTCTCCACAGATATTTGGCAGGCCAGAAAGGAGTGGCATGATATATTCAGTATGCTGACTGGGGAAAATATGCAGCCAATAATACTCTATCCAGCAAGGCTGTCATTCAGAATAGAAGGAGAGATAAAGACTTGCCCAGACAAACAAAAACTAAAGGAGTCCGTGACCACTAAACCAGCCCTGCAAGAAATATTAAAGGGGACTCTTTGAATGGGAGAGAAAGACCAAAAGTGACAAAGACTAGAAAGGAACAGAGAAAATCTCCAGAAACAATGACTTAATGAGTAATACAATGGCATGAATTCGTATCTATCACTAATTACTCTGAATGTAAGTGGACTAAATACTGCAATCAAAAGACATAGGGTGTCAGAATGGGTTAAAAAAAAAAAAAGGCAAGGCCCATCAATATGCTGCCTACAAGAGACTCATTTTAGACCTAATGACACCTGCAGATTGAAAGTGAGGGGATGGAGAACCATGTGTCATGCTGGTGGACATCAAAAGAAAGCCAGAGTAGCCATACTTATATCAGACAAACTAGATTTTAAACCAAAGACCATAACAAAATATTAAGGGCATTATATCATAATAAAGGGGCCTATCCAACAAAACAATATAAAAATTGTAAATATTTATGCCCCCAACTTGGGAGTAGTACCCAAATATATAAATCAGTTAATAACAAACATGAAGAAACTCACTGATAATAATACAATAATAGCAGGGGACTTTAACATCCACTTATAGCAATGAACAGATCATCTAAGCAGAAAATCAACAAAGAAGACAATGGCTTTTAATGACACACTGGACCAAATGGACTTAACAGATATATTCAGAACATTTCATCCTAAAGCAGTAGAATACACATTGTTTTCAAGTACACATGGAACATTCTCCAGATTAGATCACATACTGGGTCACAAATCAGGCCTCAACAAGTACAAAAAAATTGAGATCATACCATGCATATCTTCTGACCATACTGCTATGAAGCTTGAGGTCAACCACAAGAAAACATTTGGAAAAACCACAAATACATGGAGATTAAAGAACATCCTACTAAAGAATGAATGGATCAACCAGGAAATTAAAGAAGAAACAAACTAACAAAAAATACATGGAAACAAATGATAATGAAAACACGACAGTCCAAATCCTTTGGGAATGCAGCAACAGCAGTCATGGGAGGGAAATATATAGCAATACAGGCCTACCTCAAGAAACAAGAAAAATCTCAAATACAAAACCTAAAATTACACCTAAAAAAGCTAGAAAAAGAACAACAAATGAAGCCTAAAGCCAGCAAAAGAAGGGAAATAATAAAGATTAGAGCAGAAATCAATGATATAGAAACAACAACAATAAAACAGTAGAACAGATCAATGAAACCAGGAGCTGGTTCTTTAAAAGAATTAATAAAATTGATAACCCCCTAGCCAGACTTACCAAAAAGAAGAGGAAGGACTCAAATAAATAAAATCATGAACAAGAGAGGAGAGATCACAACCAACACCACAGAAATTCAAAAAATTGTAAGGGAATATTATGAAAAATTATATGCCAACAAATTGGGCAATCTGGAAGAAATGGATAAATACCTATAAACATATAAACTACCAAAACTGAAAAAGGAAGAAATAGAAAACTGGAACAGACCAAAAACCAGCAAAGAAATTGAATAAGTAATCAAAAGTCTCCCACAAAAGTCCAGGGCCAGATGGCTTCCTAGGGGAATTCTACCAAACATTAAAGAAGCATTTAATACCTATTCTTCTGAAAATGTTCCAAAAAATAGAAGTGGAAAGAAAACTTCCAAACTCATTCTACGAGGCCAGCATTACCTTGATTCTAAAACCAGACAAAGACCCCACGAGAAAAGAGAAGTACAGGCCAATATCCCTGATGATCATGAATGCAAAAATTCTCAACAAAATACTAGCAAATTGAATCCAACAGTACATTAAAAGAATCATTCACACCATCAAGTGGGATTTATTTCTAGGCTGCAAGAGTGGTTCAATATTTGCAAATCAGTCAATGTTATACACCACATTAACAAAAGAAAGGATAAGAATCATATGATCCTCTCAATAGATGCAGAAAAAGCACTTGACAAAGTACAGCATCCATTCTTGATACAAACCCTCAACAAAGTAGGGATAAAGGGAGTATATCTCAACATCATAAAAGCCATATATGAAAAACCCACAGCTAATATAATCATCAGTGGGGAAAAACTGAGAAATTTTCCTCTATAGTCAGGAACAAGACAGAGATATCTGCTCTCACCATTGTTATTTAACATAGTACTGGAAGTTCTAGCCTTAGCAATGAGACAGCAGAAAGAAATAAAAGGCATCCAAATTGTCAAGGAAGAAGTCAAACTTTCACTCTTCATGGATGACATGACACTCTATGTAGAAAATCAGAAAGGCTCCACCGAAAAAATTGCTAGAACTATACACAAATTTGGTAAAGTCACAGGATAGAAAATCAATGTGAAGAAATCTGTTGCATTTCTATACACTGATAATGAAGCAGTGGAAAGAGAAATCAAGGAATTGATTCCATTTACAATTGCACCAAAAACCACAAGATACCTTGGAATAAACCTAACCAAAGAAGTAAAAGATCTATACTCTGAAAACTATAGAACACTTATGAAAGAAATTGAAGAGACACAGAGAAATGGAAAAACATCCCATGCTCATAGATTGGAAGAAAAAATATTGTTAAAATGTCTATACTACCCAAAGCAATCTACACGTTCAGTACAGTCACTATCAGAATACCACCTGCATTTTTCACAGAGCTAGAACAAACAATCCTAAAATTTGTATGGAACCATAAAAGATCCTGTATAACCAAAGCAATCTTGAAAAAGAAAAACAGAGCTGGAGGCATCACGTTCTGGACTTCAAGCTATATTACAAAGCTGTAGTGATCAAGACAGTATGGTACTGGCACAAAAACAGACATAGATCAATAGAACAGATTAGAAAACCCAGAAATGGACCCACTATATGGGTGACAATATTGTTGAGTATATGGTCAACTAATCTTTGACAAGGCAGGAAAGAATATCCAATGGGAAAAAGACAGTCTCATCAACAAATGGTGCTGGGAAAACTGGACAGCAACTGCAGAAGAATGAAACTGGACCACTTTCTTACATCATACACAAAAATAAATTCAAAATGGATGAAAGACCTAAATATGAAATAGGAATCCATCAAAATCCTAGAGGAGAACACAGGCAGCAACCTCTTTGACCTTGGCCGTAGCAACTTCTTACTAGACATGTTGCCAGAGGTAAAAGGAACAAAAGCAAACATGAAGTTTTGGGACTTCATCAAGATAAAAGCTTCTGTACAGTGAAGTAAACAATCAACAAAACTAAAAGGCAGGGGTGCATGGGTGGCTTGGTCAGTTAAGTGTCCGCCTTTGGCTCAGGTTATAATCCTAGGTCCCAGACATCAGAGCTCTACATCGGGCTCCCTGCTCAGCAGAGAGTCTGCTTCTCCCTCTGTTCCTCCCCTTGCTCATGCTCTCTCTCTCACTCACTCACTTTCTCTCAAATAAATGAATAAAATCTTAAAAAAAGAAAAAACTTAACGGCAGCCCACAGAATGGGAGAATATATTTGCAAATGGCATATCTGATAAAGAATTCATATTCAAAATCTATAAAGAATTTATAAAACTCAAAACCCAAAACCAAATACTCCAGTTAAGAAAATGGGCAGAAGACACTAATAGACATTTTTCTTAAGAAGACATCCACAGATATTTTTCCTAAGAAGACAGACACATGAAAAGATGCTCAACATCACATGTCATCAGGAAAGTACAAATCAAACCATGATGAGATACCGTCTCACACCTGTCAGAATGGCTAAAATTAACAACACAGGAAATAACAGATGTTGGTGAGGATGTAGAGAAAGGGGAACCCTCTTACACTGTTGGTGGAAATGCTAACTGGTGCAGTCACTGTGGAAAACAGTAGGGGTTCCTCAAAAAGTTAAAAATAGAACTACCCTACAATCCAGCAGTTGTATTACTAGGTATTTACCCAAAGGATACAAAAATACTGATTGGAAGTGGCACATGCACCCCAATGTTTATAGCAGCATTATCAACAACAGCCAAATTATGGAAAGAGCGCAAATGTCCATCAACTGATGAATGGTTAAAGAAGAGGTGGTGTGTGTATACACACACACACACACACACACACACACACACACACAGAGGAATATTACTCAGCCATAAAAAAGAATGAAATCTTGCCATTTGCAATGTTCTAGATGGAGCTAGAGAGTATTATGCTAAGCAAAATAAATCCATCAGAGAAAGATAAACACCCTGTATGGAATTTAAGAAAGGAAACAGATGAATAACTCTTAACTATAGAGAACAAAGAGAGGGTTGCTGGGGGAGGGAGGGAAGAGGGGAATGAGTTAAATAGGTGATGGGTATTAAGGAGGCATGTGTTGTGATGAGCACTGGGTGTTGTAGGTTAGTGATGAATCACTAAATTTTACTCCTGAAACTAATACTATGCTATCTGTTAACTAACTAGAATTTAAATTTAATTTAACTAGAATTATAAACTAATTAATTAATTAACTACTAGATATATGAAAAATTGAGGAAGAAAATTCTGAGGGAAAGCCTCTATGAAGAAAATGTCAAAATCTTGAAGACAGACACTAAAAAACAAAACTGGATGGAAAATCTAAGTATTTAAGAATTATCAACTCTTGCTGAACCCATTTTTAAATGTAAAGAAGACTTCATGAACATCTGGCGGAATTACAGAAATGTACAGAGTTCTTTAAAAAATATCTAAAATTCGGGGCGCCAGGGTGGCACAGCGGTTAAGCGTCTGCCTTCGGCTCAGGGCGTGATCCCGGCGTTATGGGATCGAGCCCCACATCAGGCTCCTCTGCTATGAGCCTGCTTCTTCCTCTCCCACTCCCCCTGCTTGTGTTCCCTCTCTCGCTGGCTGTCTCTATCTCTGTCGAATAAATAAATAAAATCTTTAAAAAAAAAAAATCTAAAATTCATCCAGCAAAATAAATATCAAAATAGTTAAAATTTTTAAAAACATGATTAATGCATATGAGCTTGTTAAAATGTATTCTGAAATTCTAATAAAAGATTAGAAAGTCTAGACAGCCAAATGCAATGTGTGATCCTGGGTTGATAGAGAGTAGAACAAATTTCTTTTATCCAGAATGATTCCTTAGTCTTTCTTTCTTTTTTGCTTTTGAAGCATACAAATACTTTGTTTTGAAGGATATCCCTCAAATTTAGTTTGCCTGTGTTACTCATGATTAGATTAAAATTAAGCATTTTTGGTAGAAATACCAAAGAAGTGAAGTTGCATCTTTCTCAGTGCATCAGAAAGCAACTTTTTCCTCTATGGATGATAACATTGATCATTTAATTAAGGTGTTTTGCCAGGTTTCTCTACTCTAAAGTTACTTTTTTTTTCCCTTTGTAATTAACAAATATGTTAAGGGGAGAGACTTTAAGACTAGGTAAATATTCTGTTTTTTGTCTGTCAGACCCACTACTTTTGCCTAATGCAATTATTATTATGGTGGTTGTCAAATGATTTTCTAACTGCATTGTTCCTAGTACATTTATTAGTTGGCATTTTACTTCAATAAACAACTTACTCTTTGTTCCTATTTATTTGTTTGTGTGTATATATATATATTTATGTATGTATACATATATTTATGTATGTATTTAACACTCAACTTATCTCAGGTTTTTCCAGTTGAAACTCCTTCAATCCGGCCGCTGTGTTCTTCCCATGTGTCTTAAGTATTCTCTGAACTCTTCTTATCTTCTCTCCCAACACTGAAATCAGCTATTGTCAAGGGCCCTTATTCCTTTTAGTAGAGAACAGTATTTAGAAATCAGTAGCTGGTCATTGGGTATGTTCCTTGTTGCTCAGTAGTTGTTCTTGCTCACAGTACAGTTTTAAAGTATAATATACCAACAGAAAAACAACCAAAGTTCTTACAATAGTATACATGCTTAAATGAAAGTACTTGGAAAAATCACAATGAGAAAAGAAAGGTGCAGAATTTTATTTGTACAAATTTCTATGACACGACAATTAGAATTCCACAAATTCCATAGAATCAAATCACAGGATAGAGGATAGAAGGATGAATGGATGGCTAGATGGATGGATGGATGGCTAGATGGTTGGATAGTTGGATAGGGCGAATGAACAGACATATTTTATAGACCTTAGTTTGGGAACTTTATTACCAATTCAATCCCAAGCACTAAACCTGTTAAGATATTTTCCAGTTCTTCCCCTTTTATTCATCAGCATGTGAGATTCAAACTGATAAAACGCCTGTCCTAATGTCCCTCTTTTGTTTTCTACTTTCCCAGTGTTGGTTTAGAATTGCCTCCCTTTACTACTAAAGATTGGATAAGTAAAATTGTTTTTAAAGCTTTAACGTTAAAATGCATCAGTGCTTCAGATGAAAAAACTTTTTTCTGTCCTTTGCATTATGGTAAATGATCCAGCAGTGATTTCAAATATAGTAGGCTCTAAATTCCAAGCCAATTGAAATTTACCTATATGTTAATTAGATATTTATTGTTTAAGATCAGGAAAAATAAAATTTCATGAATAGTTGAGACAGGTGGGAGAAATACAGTATGTGGATGTCCTCATTCTAAAGATACGTTTACAATAATGTCTTTTAGACCTGATTTTTGAATTCTCAACATTGCAATTTTGTTTAAATCCTTTAACTTAGAGCTACTGAACCATAGCTTTAAAATGCTTCCTCTGTCACACCTTTTATTAAAACTTCAATTTCATAACACTTAATGATATGTTGACAGTTGACTTATGCACATGCACACACACAAACCAATAAGAAAATGACCAGAAAAATCTAAATTTTCTGATGATTAATGATTTATTGCAATTACTGAACATCATGGGCTGTAGTATTTGCAGGAGATGAATTCCTGTACCTGCTGTATATTTTACTGGCTATGTAACGTGGGGGTAAATTACTTAACTCCTCTAAACTCCAGAGTCCTCATCCAAATGGTAAAATGATTCAATGTGTATGGCAACTATCTCAAAATACCAAACTGAAATAACATTGCCACATGAGATATTGCATGTAAAGAGCTGGCTTTGAACGTGGCTCAGTGTAGTTGTTCACTCATCTTCATTATTAATGTATACCAAGGATATTTCTATAAAAAAAGAGACTGGGATAATGAAAATTCAGCGTACAGATGAGCAGATCAATTTTTTTCTTCCTCTCCATGTGCTGTGTGTTTGCACAGAGTTTTAGAACAAGATGATATTAGAATAATGCAATCCAATTGCTAGATGCCTAGCAATATCTTCGCTTGGGTACTTCTGAGAATTTCTTTTTTTTTTTTTTTTTTTTGCTTTAATCCTCTTCTGTCCTATATATTTAAAAACCGCCCTTGTCCCATAGCTTTAACACACACCTGGATTTTGATGGTTCTCACAAGTACCACTCCAACTCAGAGATAGCTTTGGTTTCCCCTATTCCCTCCCCGTTGAACGCCCTCTTAGCATTCTTAATCTCTAGCACCTATCATAATTTTCAATTATATATTTATACATAATCATAATATTCCTAAATGCAAGAAGGTTGTGATGTGCCTATGGAGAACATACATGTGTTAGGTAAGTTTCATTCTGGCATGAGTCCTATTTCTGTAGCCAGAAATTCAGCATTAATAAGCTAGCAAGGTATATTAAATAAGTGGTCTTTAAATAGAAACACACATAAAACAAGGTTATGTGTTGATCAGTTGACAAAGATATTGTGACCAGAGGCACATAGTAACTGACACCGTATGTCCTCTAAGAACAGTTCACTATTTCCTAACTCAGTGTTTCCAGCAGTGTTACAGACCTCAGCTGCCATGGATACAATGAATTGAGTGTATCTGTTTAAAAGATTACCCTGACAGCAGTATGGAGTATGGAGAATGCGCAAGAGTGGAAGTAGGAAGCCCTATTAAGAAATATTGCAGTGGCTAATGTGGAAGATGAGAGTGAGATGTACTGGGATTATGGTGGATATGGGTATAAGGAGACAAATTCAAGAGACTAAGATTGACTGGAGGTAGAGTTCCAGGGTAAAGTTGGGTTTTATTTTTGTTTTTTGTTTTTTGTTTAAGTTTGTCAGTTTCTCTTCTTTAGGTGCCCAAATACTCATGATTCTACCAGCCCACTCTCTCAAGGAAGTTCTCATTATATAATAATAGCTATTATGTTATAAACTAATCAGATTCATGCTTAATATTTAACTAAATATTTAACTTAGTATTTAAATATGATTCATTTAAAAATCCTTCACAGAATGTTACCAGTACCGACCATTTCATAAGACTATGTTTGGTATCATTTTTTAATTAGCGTGGGCTTAATTTATTCTTTAGACATATATTTAACAACTACCAAATCCTTCTACATACAGGAATGTCATCTTCTTACTTGTAATAATGGTAGTAACCAGCCTATAAAAGCAATTTTTTTTTTTTACCATATCATCATCTAGAGAGCCTCAAAAATGTACCCAACCTCCCTTCACCATCAAGTTGAAGGTGATTTTCTTTCCATAGTGGAAGGTTTGGCAAATTAAGCAAAATAGTGAATGCTAGCTACAATTGTGACATTTATGAAGTGTCCATCTTTTATATATTTATGAGTTATCAAGCAATTTAGTTAATTTTTTAATTTAATTTACTTCACCAGAGGGGTTCTGAGAAAAAAAGTAGTTGTCGATGAATCATTCTGCTACAAATCAGAGACTTCTTTTTATTTCAAATAAAATCCAAGAGCTTCCAGTTATAAAGATTAAACAATCCAGCCAGCATATTACTTTAGCAAATATTTGTCTTTAGAAGTATATACAAAAGCAGAGGCATAAACAGAGTGCCATGGATACATTGGGTACCTACTCAAATAGATACCTGCTTTTGTCAGCAGCAGCTCAGTGTGATACATGTGCTCTTCTCACGTCCATGTACTCAAGAAAGACAATCCTATCACCAGCACCAGAGGTTTGGAACTTGAACCACTTTAGCCAATGATTGTCGTTTCATCCCCTCTACTAGGGATTGACTTGGGGAAAATGCGATTCAGCTCTGCCCAAAGAGCCATGAGAAGTCTATTAGGGTAACTTCTGAGACAGGTTTTCCACTGATACAAAGAGATGTCTGGAAAGCAATAGGTCTCTGAATGTGGACCTAAGTGAACCAGTGGTGCCAATGGGTAAGCTATCTTGAAGCTCATAGCAGCTCAAGCAGAGGACAAAAGCTATTGCCCTGAGGAAATATGTTAAGAACCTGGGTATGTGATGCCACTGCTAAGCCACTGAATTAACCACACCTACAGAGGAAATTTCATTTTCTGCAGTTAATTGTTATTTCTGTTTAAGTAATTTGGATTTGAATCTTGTGTAGCTTGCAACCAAAAGCATCCTAATATGGACCGCCATTAAGGAGTTTATTGTATCATACTTCACCAATTGTAAGATGCACATATTTGCGCATTTTAATATCCTGGAAAAGAGACTCATTTTACCATTGATAGCACCTTAAATTCAATGAATTAAAGGAATTTTTTCCTTGCTAAGCTTGATAATCAACATTAAAATATACAAGAGGACTATATTAAACAATGGTGCCCTGGTGACATTCTAAGGCATCCGGCCATGGGTAGAACCTAAGACAATCAGTATTAAACTGATCCAAAACAAAATAATGCATCATCGTTATATTAGTTACAAAATATAACTACAATGGATTCAAGATAAAACAGTCAAGAGTATAGTATCTTCTGATTCTTTCCTAATATATTCTTATATATAGTTAACATTCCTCTTGTTGAAACAATATAGCTATTCAATTTGAAAATACAAAGTCATTTCTGATTAATTGAACATAAATCATTGAAAGCCAGCAGTGACTCTTGTGTAACAGGAAGTTTTCACTGGAAATAGGGGAGGAATCTACTAACTCATAACATTTTAGGGAAGATAAAACATGCATACAAGTAACTATAACACACAGCAGTATTTCAGTCACGATATTAAATACTACCTGAACACCAATGAAGTAAACATATATACTATACTATGGTATTGGGAAGTATTTATGGAGAAGGATCATTTGAGCTCAATTCTGAAATATGCACATAATTTAGACAGGTCAAGATGCAGTGGGGCAACAATATTCCAAATGAAGAAACTTGTCTAAGCAAACTCACAGAACCTACAATGGCTAGAGTGTTTTCCAGGGAGAGTGAGACCTACCAATAAAATGTTAAAATGGATAGAATAGGGGCGCCTGGGTGGCTCAGTCGTTAAGCGTCTGCCTTTGACTCAGGGCGTGATCCCAGGGTCCTGGAATCAAGCCCCGCATTGGGCTCCCTGCTCCGCTGGGACCTGCTTCTTCCTCTCCCACTCCCCCTGCTTGTGTTCCCTCTCTCACTGGCTGTCTCTCTCTCTGTCAAATAAATAAATAAAATCTTTTTTAAAAAATGGATAGAATAATGGGAGACAGAGTTGACAGGCAGGCTGAGGATAGATGTATGCTCACCATCAAGGCCTTTCATCTAGGTCATCTAGAAAGACTTACTAATGAAATTCTAATGTTCGACCCCTGACTATTACTACCCTCCCACTCACATTTATGTTGGAATTCCTCAAAAGCAAGATCTGGGCCTTCAACTTTGTTTAATATGCTTCCTTAACAGTTTTCCCAAGAAACTTAGGGCAGTGAAGTACAGAACCAGAAAGGAAATTACGACTAAACACTCCTAGTCATTATAATTAAAATGAAAATCAAAGAAATTCTCTTATGTGCCAGCACTGTGCTAAACATCTCATGTATTATTTTATTCAATGTTCAAACCAACCTCATGACATAGATGTGATTTTCATTTTATTTGTGAGAAGATTGAGTTTTAGTACCATGCTCAAGTTCAAACAACTATTAAATAAGAGCTGGAATTGGGCTCTGGATCCATCTAACCCTAAAATTTAAATTTATAATCACTAAAGCCATATGTTTATTTACTTCCAATCTCTTTTCAAGCATGGCTTTAATTAGCAGAATTAGCTTTTTTGTTTGTCATGTTGGAAAAGGGATTTGGAGGAATTTTTCTTTTAGTTTGGGGTTTAGAGGTATTTTTTTGTTTCTTTAGTTTATTCATTCTTCCTGCAAAGTTCTGTTTGGTTTAGTTTGCTATTTGCTGTAAACCTTATGAAGAATGTTCATGAGGAACTTCTAGTATTTATTAGTAGGCTGTAACCTATAATTACCTATTTCATTAAAAAATTACTGAATAGCTGTCTAAAGATTGGTCAATCCCAACTGATCAAGCAGCTAGTGATTTTCTATCAACTTAAAGTATTTACTGTTCCCTTGGACCAAATTTCATTCCATAGAGGGCCAAGCCTAACGGAAGAATAAATCTCAGGCATGCATCATGAGGAATATAGATTTTATTTTATTTTCTACAAATAACTTGTCATGGAGGTGCTTGGAACTTCGGGAAAATTTTGGAGTACTGTACACTAAAGTGCAAGTAGAATAGAAAAGTATGAAACCTTCCATCTTTTTTTTTTTCAAACAATTCAAAATCCAAGTCGTGTACTTTGTTTTTTAAGTATAGACCAGTCTGCAACTTTAAAGGCCACAAAATGCCATAGAAAGAAAAATGGATGGCTAACCTTTGAGGCAGTGCCCACCTGGCAACAATCATTCTGACATTCACCAGTTTATTCCTCTTGTAACAGCTTTGTTATTCCTTTATTTGAAGTGCTTTTAAATATACAATAGGCTAAAACCTTTCTTTAACCAAACATCAGTATTTAATGGAGCACTATAAAGCAAATATCTGTTACATAACATGATTATTTGATCAGTAAAATAAAAACCCAAAAAGCCTAAATAGCAGAGGAAGGAATTGGAGATTAAACATGAAACCAAACCAACCCACATACTGATTTGTATTTCCACATTCAGAAGGAAAAATCCACTAACACCCATCTACTTTCTATGTCAAAGGAGAGCTTTAAATTAGTGTTATAATTAACTGTATGACATGATTCATTCCAAACTATAGTTTCTCTGCTCTTTGCTTCTAATTAATTTTCTTCTTTTTAATTTTTGGAAACTGGTTTTGTTTACGTCCCCTGTTTAATTTCTCTGTCTTATGTAATGGCTGCCTATTGACTTCAAAATTATCTCTGGGTGTGACAAATTAAGGTGCGACTGTAGAAATCAATGAGTATCGAGATATTTGTAATGTCTGCTTTCTGCTTGAAGCCAAGTCATATAAATTGGAAACCACCCAGATGACAGAAAAATCAGCGTCTAAGCTCTCCTTTATACTTTTTTTTTTCACTTCAGAAATTTCAAAATCTAAGCCATGGCCGCGGTTGCTGAAAACTCCAAAACAATTTCACTTTGAAGGAAACAATTTTCAGCTCAACCGAAACTACAGCAATGGGGTTAGGAAAAAGAAAGAAGGAAATTTGAAAAGAAACATAAAGCTGGTCATGAGTAGAATAAGAACTATTTTAGTAAATACCATTTTTTGTGTGTGTGGTGACAGTGGCCCCTGGACATAGCAAGAATTTTTTTGATTATAAATTCATGTTTATTCTAATCCAAACCCACATGGATCTTTTCTGCCTTCCCTCATTAAGGATTTAAATCTTTGTTATCTCAAAATAAGACCATTTGCATTCAATAATATCAATATATTAACTCATTTGTTCTATCCTGCAACATACCACCGCAACAAACCGGGTAACTAGAAGTCAGTATTTCTTTATGGTTCTCTGTCAAGAAGTTTGGTGTGAATATTATATTTGGAAGCTGAAAATGTTGCCAAACAGGCAGATTTTGTGAGAAATAGATCTGGAGAAAGCACACAGTTCTTTTCAGTTCCTGATTCATTCGCTTATCCAGATATCAAAAAACAGAAAAATAGTGAACAAAACTATTTTTTTTCCTCCTTGGTGGTTTTGGCTCACCTTCTATCTTCCTATTAATATCTATTTAATGAAGAAAGTTAGAATACTTGAAAAAAACATACTATGAATATTTATTCTTGTGTCTCTTTCAATAGAACATTCTGTGAGATGCTAATAGACAAATTATTCCACAGACAGATACATTTGGTATATATTCAATTAAACATTTATAGTCACTATGGAGACTCTTGGGCTTCTTAATATGTTAATATATTAATAAGGGAGGAATAGAAAGGGTTGCATATGGTATATAACATCCCCTAGACTTATTTGATTATAGAATCCTTTCTTCATACAATTTTCTTCAAAATATAAAGCAATCACTGCAATATATGTTTTCACATTTATACAGCTATTTAGTTAATATCTATCCTCCACTAGAGGAATGCTCCAGGGAGGCAAAGACTGTGTCTATTTTTTTCTCATCATTTTATCTTCGGTGCCCAGCATAGTACAGAGCACATGTATGTTTAATAACTTCATGATAGAGCTTCATAATACCCACTGACTTCCACACCACTCGTTCTCTCTACCCCTGTTCTCTGCTTTTTCTGTTTCCTCCATCAAACTTATGACTATCTTACATAGGATATATTTTATCTAGGTGATTGTTTATTTTTGTCTTCTCTAACTAAAAATCTCTGCCAACAAGAGCAGAGGTTTTTGTCTGCAGCTTCATTCTGCCAACTAGCACTAAAGCAAAGTCTAGAATGTAGTATGTCCTCAGTAAATATTTGTTTAATTAATAGGACATCCTCAGTTTTCATCCATTTGGCAAGAAAAAGAATCTTAAATATTAATAACATTCTCCGAATTCCTTTTCTCACATTAAACAATAGCCCTCCCATCGACCAGAAAATAGTAAAATCTCAGGCCAAAAATGACATAGTTGCTGTTGGTCTAGTAATGGTTTGGAGTCAGTAAGGTTCAGGCCTCAACAATGCAAGTATATCTACCTGTGACGTATGTATGTATTTGTGTGTGTGTGTTGTCAGGTTTTTTAATGTATACTTTACATATGATACTGTTTGCCCTTTTTAATGTATAGTTCTATGAGTTTTCACAAGATATAGAATATTTCCATCACCCCAGAAAGTTCTATCATATTCTTTTATCATCAATATCTTCCTCTCTTCCTTTGCACTGTCCAGACAAACAACCACTAATTGATTTCTTTCCCTATCACTTTACCTTTTTCCAGAGGATCATTAAAATGGAATTTCATATACTATGTAGCCTTTTGAGTGTGCCTTTTTTCTTCTAGCATAATACACTTGAGTCTCATCCGTGTTGCTGCATGTATCAGCAATTTACCTTTCATAGTGTTGAGTGGCATACCATTGTGTGAAGGTTCCACAGTTGGTTTTTCCCTTCACTAGTTAGGGACATTTGAATTGTTTCCAGTCTTGGGCAAGTATGAATAAAGCTACTGTAAACATTCATGTACAGGTTTTGTGTGGATATGTCTTCATTTCTCTTGGATAAATACCTGGAAGTGGAATAGCAGGGTCATATGATAAGTGTGTGCTTAACTTAAATAAACTACAAACCATTTCCTGATGTGGCTGTACCAATTTGTATTCCCACCCCTAGCAATGCATGAAAATCCTAGCTGCTTTGCCTCCTTGCCAGGAGTTGGTATGGTCAAAATTTTTAATTGAGACATTCAGCAGGTGTGTGATGGTATCTTGTGAATTGAATTTGTATTCTTCTAATGACTGATAATTTTGAATAACTTCTAATGTACTTATTTTCCATCTGCATCTATTCTTTGGTAAATTTCTATTTAATTTGTTTGCTCCTCCCTCTTTTTAACCATTAGGGATGGTTAAAAATAACCATTAGGATAGTTATTTTCTTTTTGAAATTTGATAGTTCTGTACATATTCTGGTGAGCAGTCTTTTATGATATATGTGTTTACAAATATTTTCTCCCAGTTTCACGGCTTGGCTTTTTATTCTCTTAACAGTGTGCACTGTGCTTTTTATCCCAAATGATTTTCCTAGCATGATGTTCTGTTATGAATTGGAGAGAATAAACCAAAACTCTTCTAGTGGAGGTGGCCCTTGGTATGTCAATACATGTATTGATTCCACCTTAACTTCATTTAAATCTGTGAGAGTAAACTTTTGGGGGACAGACTTGAGATAGTTGCTTCTATAATTATTCTCCTTATTTGGAAATTTGGCTTGCTGTAATATTCAATTGAAAACTCCAAAGGTATTCCTAATCCCTACCCTGAACATAGGTGGATATGTGACCAACCCTTTAAAGATGAATGTACCTGGCCTCCAGGTCTCATCTGGATCCACAGCAGCCAGCAGCATTTACCTAGAATGGTAAAAATAAAACACAAACTGGATAGTAGATTTAACAACCTTCATTTTCAGATACATTGAATGAGTATAAATAGTGATAAGAATTCACTCAGAATCATCCTGTTACTTCTATTCCTGAATTAGGGAAATGTAACAAAAACGTGGAGGAAGGAAAGATAGCCAGGAACAAATTATTTAAGCTTTGGGGGACTTTGGTAGCAAATTACCATGTTTCCATCTTCATTGTATTTATTACAAGCAGTAAGAGCCTGTATTTTACTTATTATATATTTTAATTACTATAAATGTGTTCAGAGTGAGATTCTGATCTCATGTGAGGGATTTTATAGGTTTCAGATTCCTTAGTGTGGGAAATGTTATTTGGTCTGAGAAAATGACTCAGTGCTAAGTAGCGTAAAAGAAAATGCACAGGGTAAGAGACAAGCAGCCAACAGTCTAGGCCAAGATCACTAGCAACAGCTGTTAGTGTTCGGAGCCTACCATGAATTAGACACAAGAGAAGTAAGTATAATCTCTGAGTTATGTTGTATATCCAACAGAGGATGGATTGGAGCAGAGATATTTAATGGTTCCTTAGAAAGGCAAAATAACCTTCCAGACATGGCTTTCCAGTAACCATACTGAATGTGAACGTATCTAATCAACCAGAAGAAAGAATTGGTCATCTTGTAACATCTAAGAGATTGGAAATTTTGGACAGTAAGCTTCAAGGTAAAGGTACCATTGTCAAGGCCAGCACTGTTCTGAAGATGAATAAACTCAGCATATTTGACCTGAAGTTATTAAACCTAAGAATCATTAAAAAGCTTTCCTTCTTTTAATTTTGAGATCTGCCTACAGGCAGATAATTTATTTGTCACATAGATGAGTATTTCAGTACACACAGCTATTTTTTCTCTCATTATGAATTAATACATTTACACTCTGGTTTCATACATGAATTAGGTTCATATGACCTCACCCTAAAAGACAACTCCTCTTTGGACTCATTCCCCTCCATCGTCATGATTTTTTTTGCCCTAGCTATATGCCTTCCGTCCCATTATTTTCCTAACATTTTCCTTCAAATTTACTTTAAATTAACTCAACTTTGTTTTTAAATGAGCCTCAGGCTAAAAAATACTTAAGGTTACTGTACTAGTTACAGTATTTCTCCAAAATGCTTAAAAATAAATAACTGCAAATATAAAAATTACTTATGCATGGACCTAAAATTACCTTACATATCACACTTTGTAAACACTGCTCTGTACCTTGGCAGATTTACAAATGTAGTGCCACCCTATGAGAATCCAGCTGACCTTCCCTGGTGACACCAGCCCATTAAATGCTTTTAACATTTGAAAATTATGTACTAAATAATTACATGACTAGGCATATCACACAACTGGTCTGTCTGGCCCTCTTTTTCTTCTGTGTAAAATTAAGTCTTTTCAACTCTAAATGGTATAGTACTAGACTAAACTATGTGAGACACATATAAAGATCAGGGAAGAAAACACAAATGATATGTGACCTTAGAGAATTAAGTTAATCTCTCTAACTTCCTTTTTCTTATCAGTCAAATAGATGTACTAGTATTATTAATGTCTTAGGGTTGTTTTAAGGATTAAATGAGATTAAATGCACAAAATGAACTTATTACAGATCATGAAATGCCAGCATATTGGTTAGCTAATGAAGAGGACGAGTGAGTAGAACAAGTAACACCCCGAGGAAACAACCAAACAATTTTGATCAGTCTAACTTTGTTTAATGTAGAGTGGGGCATTGTTCTAGATTACAAGAGATTTAAAAGATTTGACATCCACATTCAAAGTGTGATTCTTAATTAAATACAAGTTCCTCCAAAATATCTAGTAATGACACTTGGGAAATAAGTGGAGATATTTTAGTAGTCACTGGATATTGGGTTATATTTGAGAATTATTGTTGATTTTGTTAGGTACAAGAATGGCCATACAGGATAATGTTCTTGGCTTTAAGTGATGACTCCTGAAGTAGTTGGGAACGAAGTGTCACAGTGTCTGCAGTTTACTGTGAAATGATACACCAAAGAAATAGAGACAGATGACTGAAAGACGAAATAAGCAAATTGGCCAAAATGTTAATAATTTTAATTGATGGAGCTGTCTCAGTGCTTATTGTACCAAACTTTATACTCTTCTGTATATTTGAAAATCCCACAATAAAAATTTTTTAAAAGTGATCGAACAGGGAAAGGATTCCAAGGTATACTATAGAACAAATAAAGCCAAATGCTAGAAGAGCATACAGAATAATCCCATTCCATGTATCTTTCCTGTTTCTTCCTCTCTCCCCTCCTTCCTTCCTTCTTTCCATTTTTTTTCATATTCTGGAAGAATAAACAAGAAACTGTACCTCATAATTTATTTTACAGAAGAGAACTATAATTGGAGGTAAAGGAAAGGGGATTTTACTTTTCATCTTATTTTTTTAATTGTTTGGATTTTTACCACATTATATATTGATTTAACTTCATTTTTTAATATTTAAATAAAGTCACAGACAAAAATTTTTAAGTAATTATTATTAGCTATTTAACCAAAATAATTAGTGTTTCTCTGAATTGGAATCTTCCCTTGAATATGTCTGTGTACTACATTCTGAAACCAATGCTTCTGTGCAATGTACAAGCTGGAGATAGTGATTTGACCATAAAGAAAATGAAGGTTTGCTCAGGATGAAAAGATCCGAAGAAGAAAAACTGTTGGCATTACAAACTTGTCATTGATCGGAATAGAAGAAATATCCAAACACTTGCTCTTTATTTTCTATAAATTGCCTTTAAAAATGCAGATTGTTGGGATGGTCATTTGCACTGTTAAAATGTAACTTTTAAAATTACTCTTGAGATATATATTCCTGGCTGTTCAAGTTGCATATCATTTTGTTTAGAGGATGCATAGCTTACAAGTATTCTTAAGCCTTTCGTGTCCCTATCCCTTACTGACCTCTCCTTTCCCAAAATGATTTACAAAGACGTTGAACTGCGCTATGAAGGAGCAGTCAGACTTAGAGCTGAAAAGATTAAGACTTTCAAGGCAATATTAACTTTCCGTCGTCACAGTTCTGTCTGTTCTGAGCGTGACAGGGCAGGTACAGGCCCTTCTGGAGCAGTAGATTGAAGAGGCTTGGTCCAGCCCACTTGGAAAGCGCAGAGGACCCTCTTCATACCAAACTGAAGACATCCTCTGTGGCAAGGGGGGTGTTCAGCAGTATGCCACCATAACTGTTCTCACCCACCGTGACTGGTTAGTGCTCGGGCTATTCCAGCTTGTTCGATATTTTGACAATTCCCCCTCCCTGCAGAAATTATGTGGGAAACATAATCAGACACCCACTCATATTAAATCAAGAAGGATTTCTGTTGCTTCTTCTTTCTGTAGTTTGTGGTGCATGCAGTGCTTGAATGGCATAGAAGTGCTGAAAATTTTCAGGAGACTGAAACACTATAGGGGTTCTTCTGTCACCAGTGCCCTGCCAGCCCCAGCCACTACTGCCACCACACGGATGCACAAAGTACTCAGATGCGTCCACCTTTAGTGTGTTTCTGGTTTGCATGCTTACTCTATACGTCTGTCTCTACAATCTACCCAGAGTCATTGGGCCAATAATCGCAGCAAGAGTAACAAAGAAGGAAGTCAGAATCAGGCAAACTGCTTCCTTTAGCAACCTGTGACAAGTATTTATCGTGTACTGGACACTATAAAATACTTCTCTGGATACAGAATAAGAGCAGTGATTAGTATATCTGTAAATTCCAGACCTGTAGATATGCTGTCGAAGTGGATACATGGATAGGGCAACCCGTGGGATTTTATTTAATTGATTTCAAAATTAAGCTTGGGGAAGCTATAATTTCATAAATATTTCAACAAAATGTAAATAAAATGTGTTTTGTGCTACTGTATAATAAAAAGATGCTTTTATATCTTCACTGCACAAATAAAACAGCATTGGCATGGCAGTCCTATTTCATAAATGAAAACACACTTTAATGAAATGACATTTTATGAACCTAAAGCAAACTGATTTTTAAGTGATCTTATTTAAAGCAAGCTGCCATGCTCTTTGGCTTTCCATAGTCAGTAGCTGTCTTGTTTCATGTTTCACTGTACCAAGCAATGAGATTTGTGTTTGAAGCCTCGTAAGTCAATGAGAGAAAGAAAAAAACCAGGAGACACATACTTGCATGGCTCAAAGGCATGGTGTGGTTGTTACAGTTTAGTGTAGAATAATTTACCCATCTTCCAAAATAATAGTGATGTAAGATCCTAAACATTTGCTTTTTTGATCTATAATTTGAAATTATCACTGGATCCATTAAGTTTTATGATTTTATTTTATACTTTTGTGCTTCCATTAAATGAATGGGTTAATGTCCAAAACAAATTGAAAAATTAAATTAGAATCTTGTTTATAGTTCCCAAGTCTTTCTTGAATATCATCCTTTTTTAAAAAACATTTTATTTATTTATGAGAGAGAGAGTATGCACAAGCAGGGAAGGCGGGGAGGGTAGAGGGAGAGGAAGAAGCAGGCTCCCTGCTGAGCAGGGGGGCCAATGTAGGGCTCAGTCCCAGGACCCTGGGATCATGACCTGAGCCGAAGGCAGACGCTTAACCAACTGAGCCACCCAGGCACCCCTTGAATATCATTCTTTTAATTATAAAAGAGCCAGTTAATAAAGTAAAGGAACACCAATCTAGGATTTTGCTTGCAACACTCCTATTGATCAGCTGTAGACAGTTAAGCAAGTTACATTTTGGCCTTTGATTTCCTGGCCTGATTAACTCTGTTCTAACATTCTATAGTTTTTTAATTCCATTGGCCTGCCTGTGGTGAGAGCAAGGAGGTATGCTTAGTTAATATTTTTGCAAGCTTTAATTTCTAATTAAGACATAAGTTTTGCATATGCTTAAAAATGATTAGATGCAAGAAGTAACCACAGGAAACCAAATAAGAAGTGTTCAAAATGTTATCTCTGGGAGAGATAAGATATAAAGTTGCATATTGCAAACCTTGATGGGCCATTGTATATACGATTGGACCTAAGACATGTCATGTTGCAAAGTTTCTTATTTTCACAGTATCTTACTAGGTATCTAACACCTAGCTTATCTATGATGTGAGAATTGATCTATATTTTAGTAATTTGTTTTCATTTTTAATTTAAACTCTGAGGCTTACTGAACTAATTTATCTTTAAATATCCAGCAAGAAACCTATAACGATTATTCAGTCAAAACAGAAACAGATTAAAGAAAGAAAGCTTATTCTTTTGGGTAACTTCTTCAAGCATTGTTTATTCATAAAAATTTGTAAATAAATTGGCATTCCATGTTTATTTGCTCACCTATTACTGGCTCAATTCAATCTGGGAGCTATATATTAAACAATTACTGTAGTTTTAGATAGATAGAGGGATAGATAGTATTATGGTTAATCAGCTTCCCACTAACTTATTCTCATGTACCAATACACTTCAAAAAAAGTCCAGTACTGCCTTTTAAAAAAAAAATTTAGTTTATGTAATCTTTCTTTGTACTGTCTGTGTATAAGTGATCTATCACTCCTCTGCCTTGTTGATCAAAAGAAGTAATTTAGCTGACGTCCAGATCATTGAAGAATTAGCTGGTCCCTGCATATAACACTTCAGTTCCACACTCTCTCGATATCAAACCACTAAGACCCCATTAGGAGAAATAGTGTGACGTGTGAAAGAAAATGAAAGAAAACTTCTTTTGATGTTACCTAGGAGACAGTGTAATTTAATTTGCTTAAAAAAATCATTTAAGACTAAATGATGGATGAGAATATTATTTGTCAGCATTGTACAGGCAATAATTTTGTATAATATAATGTTCCACATATCTCTGTAGATGCATTCTTTTGATTTAAGCAGTGTGCTGTGAGTTGTGCCAAGCAGTTATAAAATATTTACCTGACTATAGAAGATATTTTTTCCCTTAGATAAAGTTGACCTCACACCCTCCACTTCTGTGAATGCTACCTCAGGCTGTCACCAAAACTGGACGAGAGATACACCATACAGTGATTCTCATAGCCATCCCTGTGCATATGGATTTTCCTTGGATCACAAAGTTTTTCAGGCAGACCTGCTTTAAATACTAATTATGGCATGTTACCTATGCTTTTCTTTTCTACTCCCATTGAAGGCCTTGAAATATATATTTTTTTCTCCTATGCCTTTTATTTTTAAACTATCAGCTGTCCTGCTATATAAAATTCTGATACACTATGTCAAAAAGATCTTTAATTCACTTGTTTTACTATAAGTTTGATCGATTTCCCCCCAGAATCAACTCTCTTGATTAGCTGGATTGACATTGTGCAGACCAAAATCATAAATTAGTGCCCCTTGAACCCGTTGCATCCCACAGATGTCTTTTTTTCCCACTTAACAGTATTATCCAAAAATTGAATTAGATGCCTGCATTACAAAGTGGAGGAGATTTCATATAAAAATACTAGATTTCTGGCTTCTCTCCAATGTGCCCCAATCTTCTTATTCCAAAGCTTACAGCTGGCTCAGTTTACTCATTTCCACTGCAGCATGGTCTTCATGGGCTTTTGAGCTTTGGACCTCTGATCTAGACAGATCTATTATCCCATAAATGAACATTTTGGACAAATTATTGACCTAATATTTCACAAAATTTTATATAATGAACTCATCAATAGTCTGAACATTTTTGGTAATATTATACCTGACCTTTCTATCTATTCAAATTCTACCTATCCATAAAGCCATTTCAAAATGAATTTCCTCCATTAACTTTTTCCTTATCCCAACCCTAATCAACACTAATTGAACACTTAACAAATGAAGGATATTGGAGTAAGGGCTGAAATACAGAGATAAAAAATACAAGATGTGCCCTCAAAGCATGCTCATAGTTCAGTAGAAAAGACAGTTATCTGAAAGAATAACTGCAATAAAATATTATCAGCACTATTTTAATAATAGCCATCAACTATGGAATATTCTAAGTGCAAGGCAAGCTGCCAGTGTGCATATGTGTATCCACTGTCTCTACTTTGCCATTGCCACTTGCTCTTCAAACCACTCCAAGTCAGTCCAGAGTCTACACTACTCTACCGAAACGACTCTGCCTAAGACTATCAACTGTCTCCATCCTCCTAAATCAATTCCTAATCAGATTAGATGACCAGGTGGCAAGTTAATATTCTGTTTCACAGTCTCCTCATCTGTAAAATTATGACACTATCAGGATCCACCTTATATGGTTGTATGAGATAATTCAAGTGAGGATGTGTTGTATGGGATATCGTGAGGATTGTATGGGAAAATCCATGTAAACTCTTAAAATAATGTTTGGCTGATGATGAGGGTATAAACGCATTAGCTTTTATTATGATGATGGTTACTGTTAAATTATTACTCTCCTACAATTACTAGTCATTTTTTCAGCAGTATTTGACACAAATGGGTATTCCTTTCTTTTTAAAACACTTTCTTCCCTTGGTTTGCCTTTCCTCATGTCACACTCTCCTGGTTTCCCTGTAATGTAACTGGCCTTGGTTTTCTTTGCTGGTTCCTTGTCCTTGTGAGACCTGCAAATATTAGAATGCTCCAGAGCTTGGTATGGGCCTCCTTCTCCTCCTTCTCTTTTCTGTGTACCCCTCTCCATTGTAATCATATCTAATCCATGGCTTTAGAGGCCATCTATGCTCTAATGACTATAACATATCACCATCCTGACTTTGCCCCTAAACCCTAGGCATGCATAATCCAAGTGTCTTCTCAACATACCTATCAGGCGTCTCCAACTTGAACTCTTGATTCCCTTCACACATCTGTTTTCCTATTTTGACTCTTTCTCCAGAGGGTCTGTTCTCCATAAAGCAGCAGAATGATTTATTTTTTTAAGTTCAAATCATTCGATGCATCTCTGTTGGTTGACTGATTGCTGTGAGCACCATCTAGTTTGCTGATATTCCTGCTGGCGCGTGACAGCTACTTACTCACGGCAGACTCAGGGAGGCAAAATTCAGCAGCAATCACTGCTTCCAACTACTGCCTGGATTTATCACTTGCTGCCAGAATTCCAGAATAAAAAAGGAGTGATAATCACCAAAGATGATTCACCATCAGAGGCTCTACCCAGGGATTTTATTTTGCCCTGAGAACTAGTGAATCTAAGGCTATATCTTATTTTGTATTCATGTACCATAAAAACAGCTGGTGTAAAGAGTGAAGAATTCAGAGGACAAATTACTTGTTAGATTATGTTTATTAGACTAAGTAGTTGATTTAACATTATTATCTGATTGCTTTGTTAGATTAGTGTGGTGTAAATACAGCCCATCAGAAGATAAACCTTCTTTCAGTGACTCTCAAATTTTTCCTTCCTGAGACCTTCTTTTAAGTCGCTGCTGTCCTTGACACCTGAGCTGAAATGGCACTCATCACGTTGTGCTCGCTTTCCCCATTTTATTTGTCTTCTTATTCATTATATATTGATTTGTTGAGCTGTTTGTCACTGCAGTTGTGGTGGTGGTTGTTGTTTTACCTGTCACTTTCCTCAAGAATAGAAGCTCCACAGGAAGAGGGGCTTCATATGTTGTGCTCCTATGATATGCCCAGCACCTAGAACATTCACTCATATTAAGCATGCAATAAATAGGTATGCAAACACATAAATGAGTGAATGCTATTAATGTGTAAAGTGAAAAACCAAATGAGTGCTGTCAAAGAGCTCATCCTGCAACATTTCTCCACATAGAAGACTCTAAGGCTATAGTTGTGTGTAAGGATATAAGGAACATTCCATTATAGACTTGGTTGGAACTGCAGTTTACTTACACTATATTTTAAACATGTCTTATAAACCCTGGAATGGATTAGATTATATGAAAGTAATTCCTCAGCTAGTAAGCTTTGTATATATACCATTTCTGAAATTCTCAGTTACAAAGAAAATATAAAACAAATGTACATTAAATCTGTCTTTGAGATTTAAGGGGAAATGATTTATCTACATTAAGAATAAGAAGTTCAGGGGCTCCTGGGTGGCACAGCAGTTACGCGTCTGCCTTCGGCTCAGGGCGTGATCCCGGCGTTATGGGATCGAGCCCCACATCAGGCTCCTCCGCTATGAGCCTGCTTCTTCCTCTCCTACTCCCCCTGCTTGTGTTCCCTCTCTCGCTGGCTGTCTCTCTCTCTGTCAAATAAATAAATAAAATCTTTAAAAAAAAAAAAAGTTCAAAGCTTTTCCCCTACTCTTTGTTGATGACTCAAATATTATTGGTATATTGTCTCTTTATTTTGGCTGCTATGAATGGCATTTATAAGTGGTACGTAATACAATTGGGACTGGATCAAAATCCATGATAGTCATGGTTTATAACATTGCCCACCTATTGGCATTGCTGGCCAGGGAGGTGCACTGGCATGACTTGTAACATCATGTCCCCTTCTCTTGTAAAATATTAGAGGCAAGAAAAGAAAAAGTGTGAAATTAAAGTTTCCTATGGAGAATTGGGGTGATCATACTGAAACCTGAATTTGGAATGCTGACCTAGGCAAGTGTTGACAGAAAAAGAGAAAGGAAGAAAAAAAGCAACAATGCCAAATTACTCATGTTTTATACAAACCTGCCATTCCCCACAGTTATTATGCTAAGTGGAAGAGATCCCCACACATACCTAACTCTTCCAAATATAACACATTCTCCTTTTCATGCGGTGCATATGATTGAACTTTATCTGTTTACAAGTATATAAGGTGTGGGTAACTGCCAATGTATTTACATAGTTCTGAGAACCTCAGGTGCCATGTGTAGACTGGTCTGTTTTATCATAGAAGTCATCTCTGGTTCTATATATAGTATCATGTCATCTGCAGATAGTGAAAGTTTTACTTCTTCCTCACCAATCTGGATACCTTTTATTTCTTTGTCTTGTCTGATTGCTGTGGCTAGGACTTCCAGTACTATGTTTAATAAAAGTGGTGAGAGTGGGGCAAAAACAAAGAAGTTATCTATGGTTGTAGTTCTTGGTACAAAGTGAACTAGAAGACTGAAGCAGTTGTTTTGAATTGTCTTGTCATTACCTTGATCTCTCTTTCACGTATACACCCTGCCAATGACTGCAAATTGGGTGGGATTATCTGTGTGGGAAAAAGAGAGGAAAGGATCAAAATACAACCTAAAACCGAAATGTAAAATAAGATAAAAGAGCAAAAAATAACCACTAGAGTCCAAGGTCACAGTTCTGAAGGTGGTGTTTAGAAGTGTTAACAATAGTTTTTTATTGTTTTTTTAAGTTTCAAAGTCATTTTATTCAGAATTTTGTGTTTGCTTCCTGAGTCAATAAATACCATACAAAACAATGTAAAAATGGCTACCATTTTCTCTCCCCTGCTCCCCTTACCTGGGGACAATCCCCTGGACCATTTAACTCACAGGTTCTCCAGATTTGGTCCAGCAAGTGAGATTGAGTGACACTATAGCCCCTTGAATCAAAAAATATATTTTTTATCATGTTAATTATTTGTTTTGATACTGGCAGGAGGAGGCAGCCATTGGAATGCCAATTGTGGAGTGAATCCGTCAAAAGTCAGAAAGTCAGATCTAAAATAAGAATGTGTATGAATGAGTTTAATTGAAATGTTTCAGATGAGAGAACAAGTTCTTATTGGTAGGAAACAAACAAACAAGAAGTCCTTATTATCTGGTTAAATGAAAGAGGGGAGACTATTTTCTAGACTTGAAAGGAGTACCACCATTGATTTGACTTCCATCATTCTCTGAGGACTCTGTACCCCAAGTAACTAAAGGAAATATCTTTCAGGATCACCTATTGGGCTGATCTTAAAAAAAAATATTTTACTGGCTTTTATTCTGACTAATATATTCCTAATAGATTTTCTCTTGCACTTCCACACAGGAGCCTTCTTTCTAGAATTTACCATATTGATTTTGTTATCTAAGCTTTAGCACCATTCAGACTCAGAGCCATGTTCACCTAAAGTGCTTAATTGCAACTGAATATTTACTGGAGGAAGTTTGAAACTTCACTTTCAGAATATTTTCCAATATGTTTCCCATTTATTCTGAGTACAGAACTACAGAGAGCACTAGGCCAACAGCTTTCTTTTTCTTCCACTATAATCCACTCTTCTTGTTATCGTTAAGCAAACTCCTATTGAAGCGGGTAAGGTTTAAGGGGCTGACTTGAATTGGATTCAGCCATCCATTGCTGTTTAGGAAAGGCTGCCTGCAGAAATGACCACTGAATGCTCATTACCCTCATTTATTTTTCATGGTTCTTCTGGATCTTTTCTAGCAATACTCAAAAAAAGGGGGGGGGAGAGATACCATAATGAAACATAATGTTTAAAATTCTTAGCAATGTTTTGCATACATTCTTCTCTAAAAAGTCACTAACAGCTTTTTGGAGAAGCAGGGTGATGCAGACAAGATATAGTATTTAACTATCAAATTATGAGCTCAGAAGTGGAAAGCTGTGGACATTATCAGCAACCACAGGCACCACTACACTGAGAACTAAGTTGTCAACAAGTTTGTTAAGGCTTCCGTGGTTTTAGAAGTGTTTGTACTTGTTCTACCTTCGGCCACTACCAGTAAAAATTTAAAACTGGGGCCTTGTAGCAGTTGTGAAATATCTGTGTGATTTACCCTCAGGAGAATGGCTTCAAAAACTATAAATGAAAATGCAGAAATATCTTTTGGGTAAATTACATCTGCCTGGATTCCCTTCCAAGTAAAGGGTTTTCTGTATCTTCTCTGATAAGTCACGGAATGTTAAAGTTGGAAGAAAGCTTAGAGATTATCTCTTTTGACTCCTTCTTATTACAGAAAGGCACCTGAGGCTTGGTGAAAAGAAATGGTTTGGTGCAAAGAGTGCATTAAATTTCCCAAGGATAAATTATGAGAAGCTACTACAACCTCAGTCAGAGTCACCACAGGCCTACGAGCAGTTCTAAGTGGACCAGGCAGGTTGGGGAAGGAAATAGAAGGCCTCCTTGCTTCAGACTCTTTGGTCTCTCATGGGAAGGACCTGAGGTACCTGCCACACTTGCTGAACCAGTTTTCTTGCTCAGAAAGGGGAGCTCTTCTATGGAGTGGGGGGAGCAAGAGGGAACTATGTTTTACTATTACTGTTTCCCCCACAACTCCCATCTTCTTCTAGTCCCTGACCACTTCCCGTTTTCTTTGTCTGACACCTGCCCCCCCCCCCCCAGCTGCTGACCCAGCTGAAGCTACGTTTTTGTGAGTTCCTATTTTCTGGAATCTTTGCTTTGTTTCCCAATTCAACCTCATCCACCAACACATGATACAATTAAATCCATCACCACAGCAGTAGAAAATCAGATACTTGTAAAAATGCATTCAGCAAACAAATCTGAATTGGCACAGTTCTTGAAGCCATTCATTCACGGAGGGTAAGTGAGGACCCACTCAGCCTTGTAAGAAGAAAAAGAAAGAAACATGGCAAGGAAAGAAAGGAATAGCATTATGCTGGTCAGTGATCATTTGTAAGCTGAATGTCATACTTTTCCGACAGTGAATTGTGAAAGGTGGTAGATTTTATTAGCAGGTTTGTATGGGATCTTTTTCCATCATTGATAGGAGCTTAATATCAAAATTTGATTTTTTTGTCTTCTCTTGATTCACTCAATAGGAGTTGTGCCACTGGGTCTTGAGAAATTTTCTAGAGATCTCGTCTTTGAAAGCATAAGTGTACAGCTCATTTGTCTTAGTTTAGTTGGTCTTATTGTGTTGCTTTTGACACTCAGAATCCTTATCTCATGTTTTATACTGGAAAACTGCCTTTAATAGAATTTTTTTTTTTTCAAGACCCTGCCAGATAAGCTGGCTTACAATTGGACATGAACCTTCTCAACTACACTCAACGTACATCTCAGGGAGAAAGTGGCAATGTTCTACTTGAAGACACCCCACACAGCTTGAATAATGGGGCAAATAGAGACCACAAACACATTTATGCATAAATTTTTCTGAAAATTCAACTAGACTGTATACATTTGAGTTTATATTTCCTACATGGCTCATATTTCTTACAGCATCAAGCACAGTCTTACACAGAAGACTTCCCCCAAGTCCTCAGAACTGAGCTGAGCTGGGCATGAACAGGAAAGAAGAGAAGCTGAGGAAGCAGCAGCTTACTTCCTGGGTGGTTCTCTATGGTAGCACTCCTCTGCATCTCATTGTACATCTCTTTCTCTTCATCCTTCTAGTTGGCATACACAAATGCAAGAGGAAAGGTCAAGAGTCCCTCCATTAAATAATGATTTAAAATACTATTTAAGTAATTTATCTACAGCTCTCTGAAACCCTTTGGGGGAGTACTAGAAGTGGTCAAGCAATGGCTTGCAAATCTGTATCTCCTAACCTGGATTCTCTTACTGTCCTGTCCTGAATATTTGAAATCTGAAATCTCCACCCTGATGTGCTCCTGGGACCTCAAACTCTGAGTGTTCAGTTGCACTTATTGTTCGTGCCCCAAATCTTGTTCTTTTGCCCCAATCACTCCAATTTTGACAGTATTTCCACCATCCTTCTAGTTTTTCATCTTACAAACCTTGGAATCATCTGATAATTTTTCAGCTCTAATTCACCTTTTATAGTTATCAGCCACTAAGTTTTGTGTCTATATAATTGTTTTCTTTTAATCTCAGTGTAACCATCCTATCCCCATGATAATCTTTCCTGAATTACCATCAAAACCTGACAATCAGTCATCTTTCTGTTATGTTCTTCCATGTTTTCAATTCATCGTGAATACAATTAAACTTATCTTCTAAAAATCTGCTTTTCTAATATCATAGCCTTGCTCACAATCCTCTAATGAATCCCATCTAGGGTAATATTCAAACTTTTCACACCAGCATTCAAGACCTGCATTTCTCTAGTCCTAAGCTACATATCCATTCTTAGTTTCTTTCCCTGTACAACATAAACTATTACACTTAACAGAGTCGTCACTGTCTCATCTATCCTAACTGCCATGTCCATCTCATTCTGCTCCTTACTTGCAAGTAATGTTTCTACTCATCCCATCTGTGACCAATGTCTACCCACTCCTTAGAATACAATATAAATCCCTATACCATATGAAATATTCTCACTCTTCTTTAAGCCACACTAATTTATACATTCCCCTTGTATTCACAAGTGAATGCATCTGACTCTGGGCTTTTCTTTCTTGGGAGGCTTTTGATTACTGATTCAATCTTTTTATTTGTTATAGGTCTGTTCAGATTTTCTATTTCTCCTTAAGCTAAGTTAGTAGTTTCCATGTTTCTTGGATCTCTTACTTTCTTTAATCACATTTTATTTTTCCTTCTATCTTCAGAGGTTAAATAAAGCTGGAGGCCAGAGGAAAAATGTTCCCCTTTTGAAAGTAAATCTAAATGTAAATACATAAACTAGAGTTAAGTCAGTTTCCTCACCAAAACTAACTAAATGACACAAGAAAATGTCTCTACCGCCCATATAATGAATTGCCCTTAATTGTATGTTTCTATGTTTTGAAACAAAATTCCTAAGGAAAACAGGTGTTAGGTTTGACCTCTCAAAGCCTTTCTAGATCTATTTTTTCTAGAAAGCTAAATTGCCCTGAGACTCTAAGTGAGAAGAATACTCAGCATTTTATCCAGTGAACTTTTGCTGGGGAACTCACAATCCAATTGCTCCCATCCTCTTGTCATGTTGCTTTTTCTGGAAATTGTGTATCAGCTTTCTCTGCGTTTTCAAACATATTACTAGAGGAGCAGAAAAAGGGTGTGTGTGTGTGTGTGTGTGTGTGTGTGTGTGTGTGTGTGTGTGTAAAAAGAAAGAAAGAGTAAAATAACCACTTTATTTGTGATTATTAGTCACTCTAATAGGAAGTAGCGTTTAGTCAGGATAGTATTACCCACACCCCAAGATGTCTTCTGATCTAAACTATATCTCTATTGCTTTCTCTATGTAACTAGTACTTCTTATAGATTTGATCACCTAAATTATCTTTTAGTCTGGGTAGTCAGCATAGGTAATTCTGCTCCTCCAGGGGAAAGAGAAACACTGCTGAAACATACACACACACACACACACACACACACACACACACACACACATGCAAACACCAGCTGCTTCTCCAAGTTCATTACTCAATAAGCATTTATCGAACACCTACTATGTGTGATGCATATATTATGTGGGACTACAAGTACATAGTTTGAACAAAGCAGGCTTGTCTTGTCAAAGATTCAGGTCATGATTCCTTTTGTCAAAGATACAGTTCATGAGAATCCTACTTTTATCACGTGCAGAGTTCAGTAGTGCAGTTGAACAAAACAGTTGGAGGCTCATATACTAGTAGAAGTTAAATGGTAATTCAGCAATGACCCCAGAGCTTCTGCTGCCCAGGAAACATTTAATGGTGTTACCCAGGAAGTATCATGACACTGTACAAAGGGGCATCTGTTTGCAACTCTAACCTCAACAAAGAAGCAATTCTTCTTGCCAAAGGGACTAGAATAAATCCTTTCCCTTTGCCCCAGCACGCCCCACACCACTGATCCAGCAGAGAATGTGGAATGCTCACAATAGACAGAAGGCTGCAGGATCAACCAAACCAACAAGAGCCACACCAGGGGTTAACAAGGAAAGCAGGAAGCCAACACTTTGCTGAGCATATTGGGGGAGGCAAAACCGTGAAGCCATTGATGCAGTCTTTTCCCAACATGATCTCCACAGCCAAGTGTAAGATAATCTACCAACAGCTCAAAATGCAGAAATGAGGAGGCAGCTGATCTCAGAACAGACACCCTGGGAAAAGAGTGGCCCTGGCTACAGAAAAGAACATCAGCAGAGCCAAGGCTGGACAAGCTTGTTCCTGCTTTAGTGATGTGAAATTGTGGCTAGACCCAGCATTGAATTCCAGCTTTGCCACTCTCCTGCTGTGACATTGTGTGAGTCACTGAACCCCCCTGAAGCTTAGATTTTTTGCCTGTAAAACAAGCTTCCAAGATTGTGAGAATTAGAGAAAATGAATATAAAGTAGATATTCAATAAGTGACAGCTACTTTTATTTTGAAGCATGTATTCAGTCATCACAAATGAATCCCTTGATCCTCCTCTTAAAGTTCCAACAGGTCTTTTGCTGTTGAGTCTCATGTCAGATGTGGATGCTTGCATGACAGATGCCTTTTAAATGGCTTATTTGTGCCAAAATGTGGTACATGTGATGATGCCCTTATCACGTATTGATTATATTTTTCTGTCTCCTTCACATCTCCTACCTCTGTCCCCATTATACTAGAAGCCCTTTGGTATCAGACCCACATCTCCTTCATCTTTGTCCCCAGTCATGTCATACTTTTTATACATAGTAGGTACTCGATACAATTTAATACATGTGTGCCTCTCCTCTATCATTTTGTGCCATATTTTCATACATTTTTCACTTGAAAATCTAGATCATAAGAAAAGCAAAGTAGTTTATTATGCATTTGTGTATGAACATGTGTATTCATGTACATGCCTGTGTTTGTGTGTGGAAAATGGGAAACCGTCTTACCACCTTCGTTAATAGCTGGGTGTTTGCACACACTAAGGATTTGTGGAGAATACCTCTTCTATTTATTGAAGGGAATGCCTACAAATGGGACTTTTAAAAATATTTATATATATTAAATGATAATAATAGTAAATGTATATGAAGAAGACTGCTATGCTTCAAAAATAAAACGCAACCATTTAATCTCTGTGACTATGTATGTATTTATGATCTGAAAAGTACTTAATACAAGTAGGTCTAAAAAGATTAGGATTCAAAACAGCAGACAGTTACTCAGTTATGGCCAATGTGGACATTCACCATTGTGCCTCATTTTCTATTCATTGTTGCTAATTTTAGTCTTCAGGCTCACATATAGCAATTTTAAAACTCCGAAAATTCCATGAGCTCTTTTGTTAAAACCCAGCCTCGCTTGTGGTGATCTCACTGTTAATTATTTTTTAATAAGTAGCTTTACTCCAGCATCCCAGAACCTGTTTGAGCTGCCAACATTAAAAGATAGAAACTACAGAAAGAGCAACAATATCTCTCTGGAATTACAGAATTATCAAGCTTCTGAAATACAAAGGCTTTAGAAGTCAGCAGGCTCAGCTTCCCTCCCCAACGTCTCACATGGTCTACCAGGTGATTCACAGGAGATGTGACAGGCTCGGCCTCCAAACAGGTGTTCCCGGTAGCTGACCAGTGCTTGCATGCGGTATTGAGGGCCAATGCTTGAGTCTCCCTGAAACTACATGAATGAAAGTATAGAAACTATGTGAGTAGTCAAAATCTGGGTGTGCCGCTACTGCCATTGCCCTTGTGGGAGTTCATCAGCTGTCTCCCTCTAGTCCCTCCTTGCCCAGTTCATCACTACCCCCAGCTTTCCAAGGCCCACGCCATGCAGTCTTGGAGGCTTATGAGTGATTATCCTGGGCCACTGAATGAGAGCTATCTACAGATGGCAGATACAACTTAAGACTTTCTCATTTGTCTGTGGGGTTGGTGGGCAAGTTCTTGGGAGGCACTCCTGCTGGGCCATAAATGGGATGCCCAGGCTGGTTACTTGGATGGACAGTAAATGGTAGTCAAGCATATGGTCTCTGGATTTAGGTTGGCTGGTTGACATCGTAGTTTCAGCACTTATTGGTTGTGTGATCTTGGATACTTCACTTTTTGTGTCTCTGTTTCCCTTTTTATAAAATGGAATTAATAATAATAGTACTTATTACAGGATTCTTATGAGGATTAAATGAATTGATACTCATAATTCATGTAGACCATGTGGTATTTAAGAAATACTTAATAACAATTCTAGCTATATTAACCTTGTCAAATAGAACTGAGAACAAACCATATAGCTCCTTGTTACCAGCTTCTGCTCTGTTGGCAAGCTGTGATGCTGGATCTTCAAGATGAACTCTGAGGTCCGACACTGTGAAATCTTTGCTAGTCTTTCTTTTTTTTTTATATAATTTTTTATTATGTTAGTCACCATACAGTATACAGTACATTCTTAGTTTTTGATGTAGTATTCCATTATTCACTAGTCTTTCTATGTCTCATCTCTCCCAGTCCAGGAATGAGTTAGAAGTGGGAGCTAAAAATTTACTCTGCAAGTCTGCATCAGAATTTTCTCTCTTCTACCTAAACCAACATTTTTTTTTCTTTTTTAATTTAAGATTTTATTTTTTTACTCTCAGGTCCTGTAATGGCATCTTTCATATTCCTTCAGCCCCAAGTAACTATGCACTAAATCAGTGATTAGTGCCTCTAATTGTCTGGGGAAGATAGAGAAGACCGCCATAGTAGAATGCTGAACAAATTCAATGAACAAAGGAAGGCAAAGGAAATTGGTTCCTATTCTTGGAAACAGTATTCTGTCATATATATCTGGAACTATATTTCTTGCCCAGAGATTTATGCTAATATTTTATTCAAACTTACTTAATCCTAAAAAAATTTTACCATACTCAATGAGATACACAAATCCCATTTGAATACATGTTTTTAAGTTAGAGCTTAAAACAAGCAAGAAGACTAACAAAGACTACTTAGCTCTATAATCTAGAAATCTCAACATTCAAGCCTAAGGCAGGCTGGTGTGCACTGTGATTTCATAATATAACTCAGGAGAGTAGAAATTATAAACTCAGTGGAAGAAGGTGAGCTTTCAAAAATTCAAAAGAAGAGTAAAAGTCAAGAAATATTCCGTGCATTTGGCCTGGCCAAATCACTGTCTTTTGTTTCTCAACCACAAACTACACTGACTAAATTTGATTATGCAGCCTTAAAAAATCATAATTTAGGTCCTGAAAATCAACGTATTGTGACACATGTATAAAAATTACAGAATCACATAGAAATAAAATACCACCTTAGTGAGGGAGCTCAGAAAATATATTTTGGGTACTGAAAATTGTATTTTGGGATGAGAACATGAGAATACATTTAAAATTGTTTATTGACAGTTGGTAAATCATTTTTTTCCATTTTTTTTTCTCTGCGTGGTACAGATGAGAAGCTAACATCTTCCAAAATCATTTCTCAGTTATACATATGTGTAAATTAGCCTGTGCAAATTACAAGTTTTCTTTGTCTGCTTTATTAAATCCTGTCAAGGCTGTTATTAAGACTGATTTTATATTGTCTAGTACTTGTAAAAATTGACAATGTAGGTTTGTGAGTTAGTCACTCCAAAAGACTTCTAAATATCTGATCAATTGTCAGCAAAGTAATGAAAATGCCTGAATGTATAAATACCCATGCTTACACACCATTAACATTTTCATTCATATAAATACATTACTCATTTTAGAAAGATTCCCTACATTGGGACAGCCACTCTGGAGTTCCTGTCCCCCTGATAACACAGACAGTGAGTTTCACTGTAAGTTTAGATATGATAGATCTGACAGTCTAGTGGACTTAGATAACCCTGCTGTCGTCCTCTATTCCCATCCCATAGACACTTTTTAGATTTATGTGAGGGAAGAATGTTAAGTTTTCTGAAACAGTAAAGATCTTCAGACTGACAAACCACTTACTGCTCTTCCTCCTGCCCGTAATTTCCCCCATTCAAACGGTGTCCTCTCTGTGTTATAGTGGAGCCCAGTTTGAATCTGAGAAGTTAATCACTTGAAGGTTTTGCCAATGGTTCAACATGTAAGTCTAATCACACAATGGATCCATGGAGACCTTATGACAAGAACAAAAACAAGCAAAATAACCACAACAAATATAAGCATAAAGCTCATTGTCAAACAGAGAAATTTTCAGGGTCTGACTTTCTTTTCTTTTAGAATTGCACTTAGCAGAATTGAATTTTCTTGTGAAGTATTAACTTTTTCAATCCTCTTCTATGTGCATTTCCCTCAAAATTCTAAGGAACCTAAATTTAAACCACTATGATATTAAGGAAAAAGAATTGTACTTCAGTGTGTTGTGCCTCAAGCATGTAATTGGAAAGAAAAAGGCATCAAAAATGAGAATAATGACAAGGCATTCAGGCATTGAACTGGCATATTTGAAAGTTGTGACTTATACTGGATTAGCCATCCTAAAGCTTATTGTTGGTGCAGCAAAGGGAAAACTGATTATGGTGTATAATCTATACAGAATTTGACCACATTCACTTAATAAATACTCAACTTTGGCACTTCTCTAATAGATGTACTGTCTGGATTTTAGAGAGGGATGGAAGCCTAAAATATACATAGATATTTTCTCTAATACCTTAGAGAAAAATAGGCTTTAATAAATGCTTACTGAGAACTTGCATTTGTTAAATATAATGCTGGGTGCTGGAGATACCACAGTGAACAGGATGGAGCTCACTGTTTCTTGAAGGAGGTAATAAGAGGTAACACAGAATGAGCACAATAAAGGTCTATAATAGGGGAGAAAACTGATTTTTCAGCTGGATGGAGGGTGGTTTCATGCTTTGAGATAGGCATATTTGGCAGATAGAAGCATGATCTTCCTCCAGTTCTCCCTAAGCATGCTTAGACATGGAGGAAGATTGTTCCATTTGGTACCTGTTTGGGATATTCAAATAGAGATGTCGGATGAATAACTGAGTCTGCAAATTTCAAAGCTCAAGAGAGACATTTGGGCTGGAGAATAATCTGGGAAATTGTCAGCTTCTGGTCCTTGAAACGTCAGGACTGGCTGAGATCAACAGGACAGAGTGTACAGAGAGAAAAAAGGAGAGAACCCAGGGAAGAAACCTTCAGGGTTACTAATATGGTAATGGGTGGACTAGGGTGGGGAAGCCTGCAGAACAGCTTGAGAGGGGCAATATCAATGCTGAAAGATGCAGGCCAGTGTGTGTCCACAGTAAGAACTCATCTTGGTGAATTACATAGTCATCTGCTACTAAAATGTTTAAGAAAGGCCATCTGCTTAGAATTCATATAAAATTTTTCTCAGTTAAATTTTGTCGACAGTGTGAAAATATACATTAAATTTGGACAAATATCTTATGATTCACTTACCAAAAGATATAACCAAAGAACACTAGCAAGGTTTTTGGAACCCTTCTTTAACATTGGTGGTCAGTACATTTACCAATAAATAGCAATTTAAAATAATGTGGCATACTTTATACGAATGTATAAGAATAAGTAAGCACGTATTTTATTACTTTCAAACTGATGCGATTCCTTCAAGTAACTGATTGAAGTATTTTGATGATCCGTGCATGTACATTGTCTTCCTCTACCAGCACCCAGACTTAATAATCAATGCATATCTGAGATCGGCGGGTAGAATTAGAAGGCTCATCCCCACCAACGTAAAGAGGAAATTTCTTTTTTTTTTAAGATTTTATTTATTTATTTGAGAAAGAGTGAGAGAGAGCATGAGCAGTTGGAGAGGCAGATGGAGAGGGAGGGGCAGACTTACCCTCTGAGCAGGGAGTCCAATGCAGGGCTTAATCCCAGGACCCTAGGAAAGGCAGACTTCCCCACCGAGCAGGGAGCCCAATGCAGGGCTCAATCCGAGGACCCTGGGATCATGACCTGAGCCAAAGGCAGATGCCTACCCGACTGAGCCACCCAGGCCCTCCATAAAGAAGAAATTTCTAACAGTAAGTTCTATCAAAACCGGAAAGCTATATAGTGAAATTTCCTGTTGTTTCCATAAATTGCTATACGCTGAGTTTGTACAATGTGCCTAGAATTACTTTAGGCCCTGGTGATAAGTTTGTGGGCCAGATTAAAAAAAAAAAAAAAAGACCCTGAACTTGTAAGGCTTCCGCTCCAATTAAGGGATACAGAATATAAATACAATTAAAAATTTAAACATACATGGAAAACTACCAAGTAGTAATAAGTGCTATTGAAAGAATAAAGAAAGAGTGTTGTGATCACACATACCACGTTAGATGGCTTGTAGTAACTTTCCTCCAGAAATGGATAAATTGCTGATTTAGGAGAAAGGAGGTTTAACTGTAAGTGAAGTTTTGAGAAAATAAAATGGAATTGGATCCAGAACTAAGTTGAGGGATTGGCCTTTGCCAGAATCATCAAAGTTACAAAGGGAAGGACAATTTACTCGTGAGAATAGGTTATGTGCATCTCTTCACAACTTCACTGTCATAGGACCTGACATTAGTATTTACACTATGGGAATCAACGTACGGTACAAATCAAGGGTTTTGTTTTTCATGGACTAATGCTTGTTAAACATTTACCATCACGTCACTGGCAAAGTGTAGGAATAGGCTAATATATCTCATCTTAAGAAGGCATTTCTATCTGGTGTTTATTTACCTCCATGAAGTATGAAGCAGAATCATCTACAGAGAGGTATAGAGATTTGAGGTGCTTAAATAAAACCTGAACGGCTGCTGTCATTGGATGCTATGCAGATTCTGTATCCGGTCGGAGTTTGAACTAGATGATCCTGAAAGTCCACCCTACTGTATGAATCTATGATAATATTATAAAAGTGTTGCTAAGGAGCAACAAATTCTAATTCACTTTTTAAACTAGTTTTCCAAATTTTCTCCCAGAGTTGTAGATGTAAGACTCACTTGTCATTTTGCTTATTTTATTTATTTTTTTTATCACTACTATTCAATTGCTCGCTAAGTTTCATTTTGAAAAGTCTGTAATTCTATGATTTAGAACTTGATTGCAATTTAGGAGAACAAAAGAACCAAATCAGAGATGGGGACAAGAGGTGTATCTAAATGGTTGAAATTGTGGAACTGTTATAAGAGTTTTGATTAGAAAAGTATCCCAGGCTAGTTCCATATGCTTTTTTGTTTACAATTTATTTTTTTAATATTTTAATTAAGTATTGTTCTGTTGTTCTTTGGCTCAAAGTTGCAATGCAAGTACTACAGGGTAGTTTGATATGTATAAGTAGACAGAACCCTTTTGGCAAGTGATGAGTCGGGTGAAAATTTCAATATTGAAATCATAGGAGATAAAACTATTAGAATTTTACCAAAATAAACCACAAGGGAAACTTTAAAAATTGACAGTACACATATTAGAAATTTTCTTCTACCAACTATGGAATATCTGTTTTACTTATTATTTCTTCAAGGCTGTCTAGAAGACCTTGGTTCCTTAGACATTTGCATAACTGTACAGATGCAGGGAAAAAATGTAAAGCAAATGTTTTCAGTAGATTTTAGGGCAGTGATGCAAATACTGGGAAGTGCACTTGTGCCGGGTTCTGTCTTCTTGCTCTCTTCCCAGACTGTGGTAAAGGCAGAGGACCATTTCTGCAGAGAACATTTTAACCATTCCAGGTGGAGAATACTTCCGTAGTCTGATTTGCATTGCTTATGTGAGGGCTCTTTTACAGGGAGACACTGATGAGCTGATAACCCTACCAGATCACCAATAGTTAAGTCTTTGGGCATTTCAAAGGGAGATAATCTCCTCCCTTCTTCCTACAGTGGAGAAAAAAAATCCAGTCCTACCCTGGAACCAGAGCCTCAGCTGCTCTTTCTTGTGAATAATGATGACTAGTCGTGATGGTTCTTCAATTCCCGAAGTGTGTGGTACCCAATTCTAATTTTTATCCCAGTTTCATGAAGTCTGGCTTGCTCTCAGTCTGGTCTTTCTGAAGAAAGTTGTTTTTTGGAAAAAGCCCTTGGCACACCACTGTCCTCCATATCATTGGCCCATCTCCAGGTAGAAGGTCCTCCTATTTGTAAGCTAAGTGACATTTCATAAACATAGCAATGCTCTTCTCCAGGGAAATTTGAAGGTTATGCAGCATGTTTGAGAAGTGGATTTTGTCATTTGAGCATTTAGACATTTCTCTTCTTATAGCTGTTCCTAAGTCGTAACAAAGATTCAAACCCTGGAAATTATTACAGGAAACTGCCGCTAATTGTTGTTTTGTTTTCTCTCTTACTTATGTGGTTCTCTACTTTATGGGAGTAATGGTGAGTACCACGGAGTGTACCTGGCCTATGTTTTAAGGGACCATAAACAATCCAGTAGGTCAGGGAACAATATGAATGCAGTTCAGATACATTCAAGTGAGATTCAGTAGAAGGAACAAGCTTGCTGTTCTTTACAATTCCAACAGTATCTTGAGAAAAGATTCTATTATTGTGATTTGGCTTTTCTGGTCTCAGAAGCCTGAGTACTTTCCATATTCTAATTGCTTGCATACTATTTCTAGAATAATTCATGAAGGAAACTGTGTGAGTTAATAGCTATGAAGAATCTTTCAAAATACAATTTGTGAGAGTCTGGATCTTCTTTTTACTATGCATGTGAGTTTCCCTGTGGCCGGAAGGTGTTGGCTATGCCTCTGTTAGCAAACTTCAAGGGACCCACCCTTATTTTATTGAATAAAGGATACACTGATGGTGACATTATCTTATCAGAAAATTTTTATGTAACTAAAGCATGACTGCTACCTGGCTAAAGGTGACTGCACGAGGCTTTGCCCTGTAGGGTAAACTTTGTTTCAGAAAGGTTAAAAAGTGAAAATATGTGCACCTGACAATTGATGAAATAACATAATGAGGGAGAATTTCCTTGATTGCTCCATCACATTTATAGATTTGATAAATAGCCTTTGAAGAATTGTTCCTGATAGTTTGTCGTTGTTAATGCAATTTGTAGTCTTCAGATGTGTGTTTGATCAACTGGAAGGAAAAGAAAGAAGGAGAGGCTATAATGTCTGGATTTTCTTCATCGTGGAATGGAGCTTAAATTCTCAATGCAGAATGGACATTTACCATCATCACTCAAGCTACAAAAGAAATTAATTGAATAAGTGGGAAAATATTCCTTTAATTCTGGGAAGCAATGTTGTTACCCTCTTATCCCTCAATTACAATGTGTGAAATCTCACTAGTATTTTATTGAAGATGCTTTTATAGCTCTTTGTGTTTCATTAAAACCCAAGCAATCTCTATAATATACCATGGCAGGGGCTGAACTACTGTTGTCTTACTCTATGGAAAAGCCTGTTATGGAAGTGCGTTAACTTTCTCTAGCCCCAGGAGGACCGATCTGTACAGTACAATTTCTTCAAACCGATGAAAAGTTCTGTCTGCTTGGAATGCCATCCACCCCATTCAAGTGCTTCTGAGCTGTTCTTCTCCAGCTTAGTTTCTCAATCTCACAGCTACTGACATTTGGGACTATGTCGACGAGAGCTATCCAGTGATCTGTAGGATGTTTGGCAGAACTCTTAGCCACTAGGTGCTAGAAGTACCTTCTGTACAAAAGTAACAATCAAAAATGTCTCCTGACATTGCCAGCGGTCCCCTGGGGCCCAAAATTGACGTGGTTGAGAACCATTGTTCTAGAGTGCTCTTTTTTAAGCTAGAGATGCCCTGGAAGGAAAGGTCAGATATTTCCAGAATTGGTTCACACCCATATAATTATGATGATCAAATGTAAAACCAAAGGATGGACTAGCCAGGAGTTATATAAAACCAGTAAAACCAATGCTTTCAGCTTATGGATTCAATATTGCAACATGAAGCTACACTATGAGATAATTTAGTGTCAGGTGTGGGTTTGAAGACAGGCAGGATGATGGCATATACTTCTCTCCCTCTCACACAATTTCTGTAAGGGAAAAACTAAAACTTTCAGATATGTGAGGAAATAGCCAAAAGCACATCAAGTCAGTATTACTCATTGTAGACTGTTTTGATCCTATATATATTTTTAAAAGGCAGTAAAAAATTAAAAGTTTTCTATAAAGAATGAAGACAAGGAAAAATAACCAATTGTAGTATAATTCAAATGAAAATGCTATTAAAATAACACTACTCCTACCCATTAGTGTTTTGTTCCCATCCACATGAAAATATTTGTCACTACAATTGCTTATTTATATATAAAAGAAACTATGAGCAATCATGGCTGTGATAGCAGAAGTACTGAATTAGTAAAGAATAAAGCCATTTAGATACAAAAAGATGAAATATGAAATGTATTAAATATTTTTTTAAATCATCATGTTTCTGAAGTGGATATAAATTATGTGGAGAAATGCCAATGATTAGATTATTATCACTTGAATCAAGTTGAAGAAAAAGGGATGGATCTAAAATGTATTCCTTTAAATATTTTATTTATTGAAAAACACACTATGAGAAGTGAACTAATGTATTATTAATATAATCCAAAAGCAGGAAAAGATCAGTAGTCCCAGCTCAAGTCATCAGCCAGAAGGGGTGCCCTCTTACTTAAGAGAGGGTTGGCCTTTCCGGTTCTATTCAGGCCTTCAACTGATTGGGTGAGGGCCACCCACATCAGGGAGGCAATCTGCTTTACCAAGTCTACAGATTAGAATGCTATTCTCATCCAAAAATACCCTCACAGACACACCAGAATAATGTTTGACCAAATCTCTGGATATGCTTTGGTTCAGTCAAGTTAACATAAACTGTACTATCATATTGGGTTCCAAATTTCTTTACAATTTCTTAAGTATTAAAGATTTTTTCTAATAATGACTTTAGAATAAAACTATACACATCTTCATTGTCTTCAATAGTAAAAGCAGTATGTTGTGTATTATGTGAAAGGAATAAATATTTCAAAAACTTCTTGGGATAATATCAAAAAATGTATTTTAAAAAATCTCTAAATGTCTATTGAAAACCCTCCATTTAAAGAAGAATGCCAATTCAGAGGAGGTTTATGAAAACTGTAAGGGTGCGTTTCTGTTTCATTGTAAAAAATGGCATAACCGTACATTTCTTTTCAAAGTAGGGGCTTCTATATTATTAAAATGTTATTTTCATTTTTTATAAAGTGTTTGAAAGGAAGTTATACAAATTTCAGAACTACCTTCTTGAAAGAATGACAGTCAAATATGTAATGGCGCCAAAACATTCCCCCCACTTTGATTTTCTCAGAACTCCACAAAACTCAACTTCTCTACGAGCATATTCTCTTCAGTGCTCTTTCTATTTTTTCAGTGCTCTCTTTGTTCTAAAAACTGAGAGGTTTTTTTCATGAAATCCCTTGGTTTTGGAGTCACTATAAGCTGCTTTAACTCAGTTAACCCTACAGAGAAAACTGGGTCTTAGTTTCTTCTCTGTAATGCCCAGTAATATACTCAACCATCATAGTGGGGAAAGAGACCCTATGATTTGAAACTGAAGCAAGGATTGATATGTATGTTGCAGTATTCAAACTACTTAACAGCTGGTAAGTCATAGGTACCAACAAATCAGAACACATGCCGTAAACGTCACTACATGGATGTGCCTGAAGTGGCACATAAAGAAACCAATAATGTCTGCTAACTTACTCATACCTATACAAATGTCACACTTTCTTCGGTATGTCCTCACATTTTTGCATTTCAAACTCTAATTGATAGACCCTAAAGCTTCCTGAGGATATAATAGTTCAAAAATGGTGTTGGCATTGTTGATGAATTTATAATGGAAATTGATTTTTATGAAAATATTCCAAACTAATAATATACTAAATATTATACTAAATATATACTAAATATATAAATATATAAACTAAACATATATAAATATATACTAAATAATATACTAAAATAATACATCTAAAAATTTTTGACCTAAAATTTCTCAGAAAGTCTTGTCAAAAGACAAATAGATACTATTGAGAATGGGCTAGGAGTGTGTGCGTGTGTGTGTGTGTGTGTGTTGAGGTGTCAGGTTGGTGGAGGTTCCAATAAGGGTACACAATAAAAGAAGCCCAGCCCTCCCAACAGTTAGCATTTGGGAGATACACATATATAAAGAATTAGAAAACTAGATCAAATGTGGTGATTCCTGTAAAGAGACATGGGAGAATGTCTGGAGCATCTAGGGGAAAAAGATCTCTTGGTAATGGAAGACCTCAAAAAATGTTTCATGGACTAGGTGATGGCTTCCAGTACGAGGGAAAGAGGAAAAGGAATGAAAAAGCAGGCTTTCAGTTATCTTGTCGAGAGCCTTAAATGGTTAAATAAGGCACTGGTTAAATAATTTGTTAATGTGGAGTACAAAAAAAATTAAGATAGAAAAAAATGCTATCCCAGGTAGAAAAAGTGCTATCCCAGGTAGAAAATAATTAGATCCTAAAATAAGAGAAACTGATACTAATTCTTATGGTGATTATAATAATTGCTAGATTCTGTGATCCTGAGAAAGAGTAACTGCTGTTAATCAGATTACATTCTGTAGTCCTTCCCATTTACTCCCAATAAGCCCAGCACTTAGGGATATTCTTGAACAAAATTAGCACCTTGCACACTATCTTGCTCATAGTAAATAAATATTTTCAAAATACATATTTATAAAACCAAGACAAAAATCCTTATATTGAAAACCCAAAAAGGGTCTAACAAATATTTTTTTCAAGATACCAAATTGTCTAATTAGAATTCTTACTAGTTACAAGAATTATCTACTTCAGAATTATCTAGTTAGATACTTAGAATATAATTAGAATATAATTAGATATTATGATCTAGTTATCTAGGAAAGACTTTTGGGGTGAACCATTTCTAAGGACCTCTGAAGAATCAGAAAATATGTCCCCCTTATTACACTACTGAACAAAAATTTAAAAATAATGACTGGTTATTTAACATTTGCTTTGCATGATTAATCCTAATAGGTAAATTAGAAGTTAGATGTTAACTAGTCCTGAATTAAGCTTTCCTATTCTATCTATTCATGGAAATTATTGTTTTAATTAAAGACACTGCTACAGTAAATAGCAATAAGTGGTCTCAGGATCTACGTGAACTACCAATTACCAGGATTTAGTATATATTAGATACAACTAATACTGGTGTTAAAAGAGGAAGGAAATTTATATTCATATTCAGGGCCTCTAGAACTGTGAATCAAATATTTTTACTTGCTGTTAAGATGGTGCCTGCCAACAAGCTGTTCAGAAATACCCATTAGAGTTATAAAGCAAGAATTTATCTTAGTTTATGAATGGAAAGTTAATGAGTAGAAAGCATGGTTTCTATCTCTCCCTCTCCCTGCTTCCTATCCCATTATAGATACACATCTTTTCTTCATTTTCTTTGCAAAAAATGCAATAAATGTTCCAATTTATTTTATGTAAGCAAAGACTAATACTTAGAAATGTACTTGTAATATAAAATGATCTGTTAGCATGGGGCACCTGGACTAAAATATATTTTGATGCAACCTCTAGAGAAGCTTTTTTCAAATAATAGCTAGCACATGAAGTAACCAAATTGTTGATGGTGAGTTCAGTTTGTTCAAAGGTATATAGACCCAGGTTGACTCAAAAGAGTCTACACATCTTGCTTTGGACATATGTAAATGATATGCTGACAAATGCATTATTGATAAACTGGCACAATTTGATGAAAATTTTAGGCCAAAGAGATGAAAGACTAGAGAAGAAAATCAAGATTTGTCTGTTTTTTTTTTTAAGAAATGACAATTTTTTAGAAGAATTTGTATTTCGACTATTTTTCCATGCTGGCAAATTTGGTATATAATGAATAGTTGCATTTTTGTTTTTATATGCAAATTTATATACAAAATATATTAGCAAGTTATTAAAAACCATTTGCCCCCAGTACAAAAAGGCAGAGCTATAATATATCACTTCCTGAGTTACTTCTGACTGCATGTCAAGACAAACAGCTAGCATGGGACCTGATGCTAAAAGTGTATTTTCCCAAATTGCAGACATACAATAACCTCAAGCATCTTGCCCAGGACCGTGGTGTAGACCTGCCCGATGAATCCCCTGCACTTTGATGGCTGGGCCTTTGGGTGGCACGCACGCAAGGGTCTTCTTGCTTTTGGAATGCTTTTCATTCCCCCTTTGCCACAGCATGTGAATAAAAGTGGCCTCTGCTTGGAAAAGTTAAAGTCTAATCAAGAAATGAAATTGATTCCCTATCCACTATAATGTAAGAGAAACCAAGTGGTTTGAAAATGCTTTTGTGTTACTTTGACACATTGACTCTCAACCGTGTCATACTCCAAGATCCATTTTTATACCAAATATTTTATGAGACATCTTTATTTGCCTCAAAGAAATTTCAATATAACCTACCTGCACAGACTATCTCAAAGAAACAAATACAAGGCCCTAGATATAAAGGAAAAATATATAAATGCCCTAAAGCACAACTTCAGTGGGTAACATAATGAAGTAATCAAACACTTGGATCTATGCTGAGGTAGACACCATGGGCTCATGGTGAATGTGGCAGCTACAAAGGCTGACTTACACAGGTGAGTGAATTGGAAACTCAAATGCCAAGAGCAGTGTTACTGCTTTGTGATGTTATTTTCCAAAACAGTGAACAACTGGCCAATAAAAAACCTGAACAAAATCACTTTTCCTCCATACACACAGTAGTTCCATTCCTGATAAATTCAGTGAATATTAAAACCATGCCAAAAATAGCATGTGTTTAACCTTGTGTAAAAGTATTGGGTTACAGGCTTCTGTAGTTAGACTTGGGTGTTTTACTTTCATGCATATATGAAAGCCATGTAAGATGGGCAACTACTTTGTGCATGGCAGGGTGTCTAGCATCCCTGGCCTCTGCCCACTAAATTCCAGCAGCACCCTGTCTTTGTGGCAACCCAAAAAATCGGCAGAGATTCCCAAAACAGCCGCCAAGGGGTGGTACCAATGCTGTTGAGGGCTATGTCTGGCTCTCTTTGCAGCACGTGATCATTTATCACTTCTGCCCTGCCCAATCCTGGGAAAGCCTGAACTATGCCCATGCTGTGTTCCTGTGCATCAGAATAATTCCTAACAAGTCCAATATACAAAGTAGTTAAAAAAAAAATTATCCCCAAACTCTTTAAAAGTTTGTTCTCACAACTACGTGAAGAAAAAAATGTAAATTTTAGAAGAAGCAGAAAGTACTGATAGTGAAGGGCTTGTTTATAAAGTGAATATATGAGGACTCTCAGTGCTAAAGGTCCTGAGTTGTTGGGGAAATCCCTTGTCTAGTTTTTTCATATCCTCCTCCCCAACATCCATCAATTAATATTTATAAAATCCTTAGAACTGTTTCTGCTTACGTTGTAAATTCTATGTAATCTTTGTATTCCCAGAGTTATTCCATATTCCAAGTAAGTATTCCCAAAGTTATTCCAAAATTCAGATCTGATCATATTTCTTCCTTGATCAGAAACTTCAATGAATCTTTTTGTTAAAAGTCAAATAATTTTTAAGAAGCAGATCCTTTTCTTCAAATAAAAATCTTAAGTGAAAACACAGTATACAAAAGAGATGAAAGCTCTGGTTAGAACTAGGGAAGGGCCAGGCACTCACTGTGCTCAGGCCCGCATCTTCTATCCTCAGTCATCTCTCTGAGATGTTTCCTTCACACAGTGAGATAATCAACCTCTTCATCCGTTGTGCTCCCATCCCACTCTGTTCTGCCACTTATCACAGGTTTCAAAATGGCAGCTGACATGGGCTGATGGCTGCAATGTATGAGGGGCTTTTCTTATCCTTTTCCTGTTTTAACATAAGTCTTCCTCACTATAACCTGATGATGTACATATTAATAGGTCCCCGTTTTACAGATGAGGAAACTGAGCCCCCCCCTAAAAAAAACGAATCAACTTTTTCAAGGTTGTTTCTGACTAGGAAGTGGAAGCACCACATTCTGATTTAGGAAGTTAGCTTGATCAGATGACCACACCTTCTTATTTATTGTTCTTACATTCGCTGTCCTCTACACTGGCAACTCCCTGAAGCATCAGTCACATCATACGTATACTCTTATACCCAGCACTCAATAAACCACAAAATATGCTGTTGAAAGAATCAAAATGAGTTATTCTCCACGTGAGAGACTTTAACTCAAAAATTCATGAAATGTTTATTGGCCTTCCTAGAACAATTTCTCTTTTTCCCTGCTTTCATTACTTTCTTATAAATGGATAAAACTAACACTGTTAGACCACAGTACAGCAGCATGCAGCTCAAATGGTAGTAGAAATGGAAAATATTTAAAAGTAATTCAATTAATAGTTTTATAATTTTTTTGAACCAACTATATGTTAATACATTAAACATCCTCATTAAATAAAGAATATGTTTCATGTTATATATAGTTTTTGTGTTGCTATATTAAATGTTTTTTTACCCATCCTAAAATAAGGAATTGGGGGGGGCCAGGGGGCCATCTGTTAAGCATCCAACTCTTGATCTCAGCTCAGGTATTGATCTCAGAATTGTGAGTTCAATCCCTGAGTTGGGCTCCACGCTGGGTATGGAGCTTGCTTAAAAAAAAAAAAAAAAAAAAAAGGTAAAACAAGGAATCAATATGTTTCTTTTAGGGGAGGGTCTCTCTATATCTTTTTAAATTTCTTTTTTCTTTAAATTGAGATATAACTAACATATATCATTATATTAGTTTCAGGTGTACAATGTAATGATTTAATGTATATATAGTGAAATGATCACAACAGTTAAGTCTGGTTAACATCCATCACTGCACTTAGTTATAATTTTTTTTTTCTGGTGATGAGAACTTTTAAGATCTACTCTCTTAGCAATTTTCAAATATACAACACAGCATTATTAACTATCGTCACCATGCTATACATTACATCCCCATGACTTATTTATTTTATAAGTGGAAGTTTGTACCTTTTGAACACGTTCATTCATTGGAATTCATAAAAATTTATTTATAGGGAAAATATAGGAATGATTATATTTTATTTTTCCAAATACTTATATTTAATTTTTTTTATCAATTGTGTGTCATTTCAAACATTTCCAACCTTCTTTATACTTATTCTTCTACTTACCCACTTATGCAATTACTTCTTCTTCCCAACCTGTCTTCTTAAATGAGGCCTATATAGAACTTTTTTTTTAAGATTTTATTTATTTATTGTAGTGCGAGAGAGAGAAAGCATGAGCAGGAGAGGCAGAGGGAAAGGGAGGGAGAAAATCTCAATTAGACTCCATGCTGAGTGCGGAGCCTAATGTCGGGCCCGATCCCGTGACTCCGAGATCATGCCCTGAGCCAAAACCAAGAGTTGGACACCTAACTGACTGAGCCACCCAGGCGCCCACCTCTGTAGAATTCTTTAAGAGTTTTCCAGATCTTGAGATTTCAGAGCTTCCAGGAGTTACAACCATGGGTCTCAGGCTCCAGCAGCTTCTGGTTCTGCCTTTTACTAGCTGCATGACACTGAACAAAGTTACCCATCATCTCTGAGCACCAGTTTTCTCACCTGTAAAACTGGATTATAATTGTCCCTAACTCAAGATCTTTAAAATGCTTAACACAATGAGTGGCTCATACAAAATGCTCAGTAAATGTTAGTTATTTTTAAACTTCCCTGTTTATCTTGGGGGGAGAGGCTGTTTTTTAAAAGTATCTCAACTTTCTATTAGACTAAGTATCCTTTGTCACTTCTCTTGTGGCAAGTAGGGTATATCTCTTTTTTCGTTTCCTTTATTGATAGATTGTATTTCCTGAGATTGGTCTTGCTAATTCATAAGCATATGAGTTCTTTCTACTTAATAAGCCATATCAATGTCTAAATTACCTTTTTTTCCCTCTGTTCTTTGGTGGAACCTTGGACCTGGCATTTTCTAAATGCTTATTGCTTTCTTTTCTCACTCTGGTAATTCATTCCAAATACATACTTTTAATGAAGGATTAGTTTTATATAAATATTTTGTGAATGAAAAATATCATGTAGAAAGCTAACCCTTTTTTTTTTTTGATGCAGGGAATAGATTGATAAGTAAGCATCAGTGATTTAGAGTTGCCATATTGTAAAAAACTCAGGAAGAAGGTATTTCTGTTTCTTCAGTTAAGGAGGCTGATATCTAGGGGCACCTGGGTGGTTCAGTTGTTTAAGCATCTGCCTTCAGCCCAGGTCATGATCCCAGAGTCCCGGGATTGAGTCCCACATCTGGCTCCTTGCTCAGCAGGGAGCCTGCTTCTCCCTCTGCCCTTCACCCGGTCATGCTCTCTCTCTCAAATAAATAAATAAAATCTTTAAAAAAAAAAAAAAAGGAGACTGATATGTAAAAATTGTTCACCACAAGTCAGTCTGTTCAGATGTTTTGTGCTAAAATTCAGAAATAAAGATTTCAAAACAGAGAGTGAAAAAAAGAGGCAGGCGGGGTGAGGGTGGGTTGTAGCAGGGATAGCGCTTTGCATGCTCTCATAAGCACACATCAAAATCTGAGAGTGCTTTGCATATTGCTTGGGAGCAGGTGGAAAGGCAACCTTTCTAATGGTTTAATAACTAAATAATCAGGTCTCCAAAGCATTCAGGTCACAGGATGAGGATATTTTTAAAGGGGGCCGGGGGATTGAAAACCTTTTCACTCCATTTTTATCTTACATGTTTTTATGTAGTTTAAATATTTCCCAATATCTTCTAAATTCATGGATTCTGAAAGAACTAGGTATTTGTGATTCATATGATTTTTAGTGAGTGAAATAGATATGTCAAGAGGTTAAGGGATTTGCCTAAACCGAGACTGTAGAAAATGTCAGGGGCAGTGTTAGAATGCGGACTTGGAGACATTTCTCATATATTCCCTGATTATTGGTTCACAATTACTTCTTTCTACGAACTGAAAGCATTAAGAAGTGTTTCTCATACTTCTGGTAAAATAAAATATATACAATAAAATGAAATACAGTGCAAAGTAAGTCGCACATATTTGCAGAAATCTGATCTAATATATAGAAATAAAGTGCTTTATTGTTTTTTTCTATGAATATTTTCAATCCTATAAAAATTCTAAAGCTAAGTAATTAAAGATTTATAATCATGAGGTTGTTGCTGTTGTTGTTTAGCGTAAGGGCACCAAATATGACACTGAAGGCTATGACGTAAGCAGAGAGCCCTGCATAACCAGAAATGAGGTTAGGTAGGGAATGGAATGAAATTGAGGAGAGGAGGTCTAGACACCTGCACTGTGGCAAGCACACGGCTGGGGAGTGGGTCACGTGCTGTGGAAATATTAACCCCGACCACAGTGTTTGTCTTTCAAGGAGTGAAATTGCAGTCACCAAATGCAGTGTTTTCCCACCGTTCCAAAAATGTTTTTTTTACGTTGGCATTTTCTGCTGGATAAAGCAGAGATTTTGAGTCAGATGATTTTTCTCTGTCTCTGTTTTAATGACCCAAATAGTCTGGGAAACTATATCCTTTGCAAAATACCTCCCAACCCTCTCACGATTCCATGAGTTTTGTTGACCCTCTGAGAGAAAAGTCACATGACAGCTTATGGACTTCTCAGGAGTTTCCACAAAGGGGCTGTGGTTCCAGACTATCCGCCAGGTTCTGCGACTTCTTCGTGGTGCAAGTCAGCAATTTATTTACTATTTCTGAGCATCAGTTTATTAAGGTGTACAGTGAGGGTAACCTTACTTACCTCATAGGCTCACCATAAGGATTAAATGCAAAGATAGACGTGAAAGGCTTAGCATAGTACTACTGACATTTAAAACAGTAACCACAGTGCTTTTCACTAACTCAAGATCAGACCCACTAAACAGACAGTTTCATTGGACCATTGAATTTTCGTTCTTTATTTCATTATATACCATGAACGTAATTTATTTACATAGAAATGGACTTGGTGCTCACCAAATAACCTATAATGATATTTTCTGATTTATATTAGGGTTACTCCATTTGACTGAACTTTATTAATCACAAATCCTGGAGAAAATAGAGAGGGGCACCAAAGAAATAGAAGGAACTTAGGAGGAAATGGACAACACGTGTAAGTGGGAGAGCAAAAGAAGCACTTAGTCATAATAAACCTAAAACAGAATCCTTATACATTCAGCAAACCACCACAAAAAACTGGATTCTAAACCTCTTTGCCAATGAGCCACAGACTTTACACATGTCACCCAGCTTGTGTGGGTCTGAGTCTCCTCATTTATATGGAAGGGACTGGACTAAATCATCTTCTAGGTCCCATTCATCTCTAACATTCTAAAATTATCTTGAATTGGGGAATGTTAGCAACTAAAGTCTTGAAAGCAAATCTAAAGCTTTAAAAATTGCATTTTAAAAAATTTCTATTAAGCAACTGTAACTATAATATTTAGAAGTAGCAGTACTTTCACTCTTTAATGCAAAATTTTTGTAGAATTTACTCTGAAAGACCATGGACACACCCTGGTCATTTCTGCAAAGTCAAACTGATGGCAGCTGTTAACCAGGGAAAACATCTGGAAGGCCATCTGCTTAGGTTCACGCAGAGATCTCAGACTCCAGCTATTCCCTGCTAGGACATACAGTATCCAAACTGTGTGTGTGACGGAGAGGAACACCTTTCATTTGGATTGTCCAGGGTAGGAATACTGCCAGAGGACAATGTGGGCTTGTTGAGGAGTTAGAGGCACGCACTGTGGGTTCTCTGGAAGTCATTTTAAGCCAGAAAGTGCTACTTACAGTCCAGCACCACAATTAATCAGTTTGTGTATTGAAAACCAAGTGTGGAGGGTCTCCTGTGTGCAGGTCACTGTAGCAATAGAAGACGATGGGTCCTACCGATGAGGTGCTCACAGCGCCGTGCAAGAGGCAAGCACGCAAGCACGTCATTGCAGCACAGCATGGTGAGGCCTAAGCAGAACAGCAAGTCTTAAATCCAGAGATAATGCACACACTCTGTCATCAGAGCAGCTGTTTTCAGAACAGTGAAGGATAATGCTAAGCTGTACTTTCTTTGGCCTGTTTTCCATTGAACCACTTCCATAAAGTGACTTCATTAAGGTAAATCTTATCGACTCAGTTCCATATCCAATAATTACAAAATGACGATTTTTTAAAAATCATGGTTATTTGCTTCTGGTCTTTTCCATACAATTAGAAACCAAGCCTTCTAATATTGCCTTTGTTGTGGGCAAAATTCTCCCCACCCTGTTTCTCCTGCCATAGCTTTCATCTTCTTTATCTCTTGCTTAGATTAGTGCACCTTCCCTGTCCCTGTGCTTGCCTAGCTCCAATTCATCGTCGCTTTCATCACCTGATATTTTAACTAAGGCATTTTGATCAAGTGCAATATGCTTTTGTGAAAAGACAAAATAAATAAAATATTAAACTTTCGCTAATTAAAATTATTAAATAACATGTGAAACTAATTCTTCATCCAAGTCCTAAATTTATATCATCTCTGTGCATTATCCCAACTTCTCTCCCATATTTGATGCCATATTATCAACATGGTTCAATTTGCATTACAAAATTAAAATCCTCTGCCTCCCTCCATACAACTACCAAAGTACTCCTCCTAAAACACTTAACCCCTCACCCTACTTGTTTGATTTAAATTCTTCAGTGACCTCCCATTGCCAAACCAAAGGTTCTCAAACTTGAATGTGTATGGGAAGAACTTGAGCAGTTTTGTTTCATTTTGTTTTAATGCAAATTCTCAAGGCCAAACCCTCCCAAGATTCTGACTCAGTAGTTCTGGGCACAGGTGCCCTCTTTCCTAGTGTCCTAGAAATAGAGGAGCTGCTTCTAACCCTCCCTCCAGTCTCTCCCTCTTGCTATACATTCCTTGCAGATAGGAAGCTGTGTTCCTTGTACCTAGCAGAGTACTTAGGAAATGAATTGCTCTCCACAGTTACTTTTAAATGAAGGAAAGAAGCAAATGTATACTCAAAATCATTCTGTGTGATTTGATAAAACTAGAAACCTGTGAGATTTGGGTAGACATCTGAAATGAGTGCTTCAATTGGTCAAAGATTAAAAGAAAGCATTTGGCTTTTGTTTTGATTAACATCTATTTCTGATTATCCTTAGAGGAGGAAATTCTAATTTATGACTTTTAAAATTATTGTGAAGATGGTTCTAAACATGTAGATTTTTAGAAAAACAATTCACTTGCTTTTAATTTTCAGGGTTGTTCATTTACAAAGGCATAGATCCTAAATGCTTTAAGGAAGTTAGCCCAAGAATAAAACTATGTTGGTCATTTGTGACAATGTATTAACATCATCAGGCTCAGTGCCACCTTAAATTACACAGCTGGTGGTGGGCACCAAAGATTTTCTGACGCAGGCGTGAGTGATCTAGATGAATGTGAACCTGGCCTTCTTCAAAGTCCGTAAAGCCCACCCCTCTGCACTTCCAGCCAGTGGGGTTCACTATAATGCACTTTGCCAGGGTGTTGAATCTGTTATAAAGTGATAGTCCACATAAGAACACATCTGAGGCAATCCAGGTGTTAGAGTACCATGTGTGACTCCTCACAAAGAACTGTGGTTCAAAAGATCACAAAGGAATAAGAATATTTGTTATTTTATTTTTGTGTTTTGGTCACGGTGGATGGGAAGATACACTAATGCATCCACACTGACATACGTGCTCCTCTCCACCCGGAACAGTTCCCCTCTTCGCACAAAGATTTCTTTCTCATCCTGTAGCTCTTAGCTTGGAAACAGTATGCTCTAGGAGCTCTTCTTGGCTGCCACCATCTGGATTAGCTGCCACACCTCTGTGCCCCAAGTGCTTGTGTTTATTATAGCACCTAACACTGTGTATCAAAATTACACAGTTAATATTGGCTCGTCTCCCCATTTGACCTTGAGCTATTGAAGAGAGAAATGCCATCATATTCTCCATTATACCCCCAGTGTCTTGAATAGAGCCGACAATAACATAGGCATGGAATAAACATTTGTCAAGTGAATCAATGATGTATGCATATTTACTCAATACAAATCACTGGGTATCTTCACAGCCTACCAATTACTTATATTTTTATCTTGTTCTCCCTGTTTTCGTAATTTCAGGCCCTGCAAAACTACCCAGGGTCTGATTTAATGTCAAAAGAGGCATAAATTGTATAGACTGGAAGGTCTGGAAGGGCAATAATCTGCATTCACTCCTGGCTCTACCACTAAGTAGCTAAGTGATCTCTTACAGATCACTATACCTTTCTGTTCTTTATTTTCTTCACCTTTTTTAAAACTCATTTGTAGTCCAAAGATTCCATGAGTCCAAAAAGAAAATCTTCATATTTCAGGCAAAATACCTTCTCCGGTATAAGCCTAGATTGTTCTCCTAGGGTGTGATAGAAGTTTTCATGATGTTATTTTGTAACACTGTTAAAGATCCAGTGGCTTTAAGCACATAGCATTCATTTTTCTTTATTCTAAGCAGAATTAATATGGAAGGAAGAAATGGTGACTTTGTGCCTACTGGTGGTAGCAACAGCTTGGTGGTCAGATCAGGTAGCACTGATGCCAAATGTGGGTAGACTGGTGAACAGAGCCCACACGGCCATCTGTGTGGTACATGCACTGCTGTCCCATCATTTAATCCCAGCCACCTGGGGCTCATGAAAAATGGAAAAATGACAGTGAAGGACATGATACCAGCATCAACCACACCACTTAAATCTGGATATGAGTCACAGTATGGCCACTTCCTACTCTAAACTGAAAAGGAGGACAGTAACACTTATCCTTAATTTCCTCAGATTGTGTATAGGTCTAAGAATATAGTGAGATATTGTAGATGGAATTTTTCACAAGTTGTAAAATGATTATGCAAATGTAAGTTCTTAGACAAACTTAGACTGTCACAGAACCTACCTTTGAAAAACCCGAGGGTCGTTCAGTCTATAAGTATTACTGAGCACCTAATATGTGTCAGACACGGTTCTAGGCATGGTTCTAAAAGAAGCTTGTCTATTATTCTAGTTAGACTAAACAGAAAACAATAGGCTAAACAGAAACCAAACACCTAATTAAATACACAAATGAACTATTAAAATAATTTTTAAAGCATCTGAGAGGGCTACTTTAGCAGTAAAGCTCAGGAAAGACCTGAAAGGTATCATTTGATTTGAGAGCTGTGAAGATCTCAGGAAGAGCATCCTAAACAGATGCAAAGGCCCTGAGGCAGGAATGAGTATAGTATATTTGAAAAATGGAAATAGGTTGCTGTGGTTAGAAAATAGAAAATGATGCACAAGAGGTGGAATATGAATCAGACAGAGAGATGGGGGGCCAAGAGAAAGAATTTGGATTTTATTCTGTGCAGTGGAACACCACTGGAAAATTCTAAAGCAACGTAGTCACATGCTCAGTAACCCCAAACTACTGCTCCTTAAGCTAATTTTTCTCCTCAGAAGAAAAGGCTAAGCAGACAAGGATTGTCTCAGGGAAATTTAAGCCAAGTAAGTTCATACACTTTTGTTTGCTTTCTTAACCCTGTTAAATATTTTACTCCACCTACTTCACTTAAATGAAAAGGTCACTTTTAATTTATTTGTTATTGGTTTGCTTTACTGAAAACCAAAATTAGACCAGGGGTCATTTGCAATAAGTAGTGACTGTCAGTTTGTGATCCTGGAATTCAAAGTGAAGGATTATTAGAATTCTTTCCCTGTTTTGACTTGTTAATTATTTTTAGTATTCCGTTTTGAGAGAAATTGGAGGTAGGAAGATTAGACAGTGCATTAGGATTTATGAACAGCTCATTTTAATAAAAACTTTTAATACTTTATGCAGAATTAGGTTTACTAATAAAAACATATGCTGAATGTCATCCCTTCCAATACATTTGTACACAATTATTTACTGGTCATTTACTGGTTATCAAATTATTTAGAATTTGATCTTATAATTTTCACCTAGGGAAAAACCTCATCTTAATAGATTTTTAATATTCAGAGAATAAAAGATAATATTAGAAAATTTAGCAGTTCTTCGTAATTCACGTGAATTTCTGAGTAGCCATTAGAAGAATCTAAATATATTTGTTGCATTTTAATTCCATAAAATTTAAAGAAGTATCATTTTAAAGATCAACTCAAAGAGTTATCAGATCAAACCAATTTTTTTCTCTTTGTTATACTGTTATGTAAATTTAAAGATTTTGTTTTTAATTGGAAAGAACAGTACTTGAATAACATTAAAGTCCTCCTAAAAACCAGTTTTTAAAAAATAGTATTTAAGCAATCTGGAGTGTGCAAAATTACGTATTGGTCCTATGCTATGCTTATTCTGATATGCCTGGGTACGCATTTACACACACACACACACACACACACACACACAGTACATTCATATCTTCATTCTCTAATATGGGAGGCTTCTGGAAAAGAGATAGCCAAATACAAACTTTTGGGAGCTAACTATTTTTCACTTAGGTCCAGTGCTTTCTTCCTCTGTACAGTTCACTTTTGGGAGCTAACTATTTTTCACTTAGGTCCACTGCTTTCTTCCTCTGTACAGTTCACCCCTGAGTAGCAAGTCAGTATGGGCTCCCTGCAACGTGCAACAATCACACCTTCACACAAAGAGGGGCTAACGGGGGCTGTATCTAGACAGACATTTCTAAATCATCCAGTAAAAGACCTTTGTTGTCATTTGAAGGTTTTTCAGTATTCTGGTGTGGGGTTATGGGTATTTTTTAAGAAGTCTCAATGTCAACACAGACATCTTGGAATTTAAGAAAAGCTTTCTGATTTATTTCACAACATTCATAAATTTTGCTCTGTACCTCAGTGACAAATTCCTAGATAGAACTTGAAAATCTCTCCTACACACAAGCATTGGCCTTTTCTTTTTAACTGCCTTTGGAAGAATTATGAAACAGAATAGATGTTCTATAGCCAGCAACATGCCAGCATTATTCTCACTGAAAGAATGAACTTGAGACTTACCATATAACCAATGTTTTAAACAAAAATTACAGAGTATCCCAAATTGCTTAAGCTACATCTCTAATTTAGCAGTGAACATATTTAAATGAAGATGAGCTCAAGGGTTGGTAGTCATGGCAACATGATGTGAAAATATACCATGTCATTCAAGTCTATTAGACAAAAATATATTATCATTCCAAAGGTTTTTGTTGCTACTTTAAATACTGATGATAGAAGAGGAAAGGAGAGGATGAGAGAACGGAGGAATCATGGAATATATTCACTTATCTTCACCACCAAAAAGTCCTGGTTTGAAAATAATCTGATTTAAATCATAAATAACTTTAATTACAAACAAAATTGATATTAAAGACTATGAAAAAAGTAAACAGAAAACAAATTTTCTGCCTTAACAAAAATGCATTAAATCTTCTTCCTGCAAATAAGAGTGAAGAGTGATTTTGTATTTTTTTAACATTTAAACGAGTTGCTTTTAGAGCACATAATTTGCAACTATTCATATGAGAAACAAAGCCTCAAAAACACAACTTTAAATTAGTTAAAAACAAATATGCAAGGTATTCAGAGCTTTATTCAAAATCATAAAATGGACAGGTGATTAAATTGAGATTATTGTAGATAATTTAAAAAACAGAAGACAAAAATGGAAATCATCTAAATATTACAATCATTAAAAATACCAGCTAAAATTTTGAAGTCTATTCTGAAACTTTTTCGATGCCAGAAATCCATATCTAGCTGTACATTTTTTTCTTATAAAAATAGAATCTCACTATACATATTTTTCTATAATTCAAGAGCTTAAGAGCCTGGCTTTGATATCAGACATGCTTGGATTCTAGTTTCAGCTCCCAGTCCCATTTTAAAAGCTATGTTTTGGGGCCCATCTGAACCTTCATTCCCTTATATGGAAAAAAAGACATAATCAAAGCACCTCTAGCAAAGGACCATTGTCAGACCAGGAGATATCAAGCTGAATTTAAAAAGACAATCAATAGATGCCAAAACAGATCTGACAGAATGTTAGAATTTTCTGCCAGAGGTTTTAACACAGCCATCACAAAAATGCTTCAATAGCAATTACGAACACAAAACTAATGGGAAAAAAAAGTCTCAGCAAAGAAATAGAAAATATAAAGAAGAACCAAATGGAAAATTGGTTTATTTTAGAACTAAAAAGTAAAATAACTGAAAATTTAAAACCTCAGTAGATGGACTTGGCCATAGAATAGAGGAGGCAAAGGAGAAAAAAATCAATAAGCCAAAAAATGGAACAATAGCAATTACTCATTCTGAACATAGAGGAAAGTGACTGAAAAAATAAAAATGAACAGAGCCTCAGGGATCTGTAGGACTAATACAAAAGATCTCTAACACCCATATCATCAGAGTCTGGAAGAAGAAGAGAAAGAGGGCAGTACTAAAAAAGTGTTAGAAGAAACAATGGCCAAAAATTTCCCACATTTAACAACCCCCCCACACACACACACAAACAAAAACACCATAAACATATAGATTCAAGAAACTGAGCAAATCCCAAATAGGATAAGCCTAAAGAAATCTATACCAAAAACCATCATAGTCAAACTTTTCAAAAATAAAGACCAAAAAACAAAACAAAGCAAGAAAGAAACACCTTACTTGCAGGAGAGAAACAATTTGAATAACAGGAACATATCAGAAACTATGGAAGCCAGAAGTAAATGGGTACAACATTTTTAAAGTGCTGGAAAAAAAAGATTAACTCAGAATCCTACATCCAGCAAAAATATCCTTCAGGAAGGAAAGGGAAATCAAGACATTCTCAGATAGGGAAAACAGAAAACTTGTCAACAACAGATGTGTCTTAAACAGAATGATTATAGGAAGTTCTCTAAACAGAAAGGTAACAATAAAAGGGGTTTTGGAGCATCAGGAAGAAAAAATGTGTAAAAAAAATATGAGTAAATAAAACAGACCTTCCCTTTCCTCTTGAGTCTTCAGCAAGGGGTGAGGGTGAATCTCCTTGTAAGGATATCTGGACTCCAAAAGTTATGGGGAGCTCCAGGAAGGTCTGGCGCAGATGAGTTATGTGACTGGATCTGAAATTTAAGAGGAAGTTCCTGCGTGCTGTAGGGACACCAGAGTAATCCAGAATGAGATGATGAAGACCTTAGACCAGGGCATTTGCGAAGAGGATGATAAATGCTCTGTATCTGAAAATATTTTGATGGTACAGTAACAGGATTTGCTACTGATGATTGTATAGCAAGAGGGAAGGAGCACGTTCATCAAAGACAATGCCAGGGCATTCGTTCTCAACAACTGGAAGCATAAGTTTGCTATCAAATGATAGAAATGGCTAATGATGGAGCAGATGTGGCAAAAGATCATGAGTTTAGTAATAAACCAATGAAAATTAAAATTTTAGAACACAAACTTCTTGATCATCTTCTCCTACAAACATTCTGAAAGCTACATTTATCTGTGTATTAGCACCACCCTCAAATTTGGAGGTTTGGAAATATCAAGACTGTTAAATATGATTTGAGCAACACGTATACAATGATGCAATACAAGAGAAAAATGGCAAAACTGTGCATTCAAAAGTGTTTAAAACTGTGGAAGTATGGGGCGCCTGGCTGGCTCAGTGGTTAAGTGTCTGCTTCAGCTCAGGTCATGATCTCAGGGTCTTGGGATCGAGTCCCACATCGGGCTCCCTACTCAACAGGGAGCCTGCTTCTCCCCCTTCCTCTGCTCCTTCCTCTGCTTATGCTCTCTCTCAAATAAATAAAATCTTTAAAAAAAATAAAACTGTGGAAGGTAGTATTTAATACATATAAATATGAAAATTTATAAATATTATAAAGCATCAAATAAAAATTAACCAGAAAATATGAATGATAGGCACACATTAACATTCCAGTGAAAATAATTACCAAGCAAAAGTAACTACAATAAAATGCTCAAAAATTACAAATAACTTACAGTATAACAATGAATTAAATTTAACTAATAATTTTTTAAAGGGAGTAAAATAATATTTATGTTTCAATAAGTGAAATCCTTAAAAATCAAAGGGTACTAATAATGTCATTGTTGAGGGGTTTTTTTTCAAATTTCTATTTAAATTCTAGTTAGTTAACTAATAGTGTAATATTTGTTTCAAGAGTAGAATTTAGGGATTATCACTTACATATAACACCCCGTGCTCATCAGAGCAAGTGCCCCCTTAATACCCATCATCCATTTAGCCCATCCCCCTGCTACCTTCTCTCCATCACCCTCACTTTGTTCTGTATAGTTAAAAGTCTTTTATGGTTTACTTCGCTCTCTTTTTTTTCCCCCTTCCCCTGTGTTCCTCTGTTTCTTAAATTCCACATACGAGTGAAATCATGTGGTATTTGTCTTTCTCTGACTTATTATACTCTAGCTCCACCCATGTTATTGCAAATGGCAAGACTTCATTCTTTTTGATGGCTGAGTTATATTATGTAGTATATATGTACCACATTTTCTTTATCCATTCATCAGTCAATGATATTGGGCTCTTTCTGTAATTTGACTGTTGTTGATAATGTTGCTATAAACATCAGGGTGCCTGTGCCCCTTCGATTCAGTATTTTTGTATCCTTTGGGTAGTACCATTGCTGGATCATAGGGTAGTTCTATTTTTAACTTTCTGAGGAACTTCCATACTGTTTTCCACAGTGACTACACCAGTTGACGTTCTCACCAACAGTGTAATTGTCCCCCTTTCTCCACATCCTTGCCAACACCTGTTTTTTCTTGTGTTGTTAACTTTAGCCATTCTGACAGGTGTGAGGTGGTATCTCATCATAGTTTGATTTGTATTTCTCTGATGATGAGTGATGTTGAGCATCTTTTCTTGTGTCTCTTGGCCATTTGGATGTCTTCTTTGGAAAAATGTCTGTTAATGTCTTCTTCCAATTTCTTAACTGGATTATTTATTTTGTGGGTGTTGAGTTTGATAATTTCTTTAGAGATTTTGGATACTAACCCTTTATCAGATATGTCGTTTGCAAATATCTTCTCCTATTCTGTAGGCTGCCTTTTAGTTTTGTTGATTGTTTCCTTCACTGTACAGAAGCTTTTTATCTTGACAAATCCCAGTAGTTCATGTTTGCTTTTGTTTCCTTTGCCTCTGGCAACACGTCTAGTAAGAAGTTGCTATGGCCAAGGTCACAAAGGTTGCTGCCTGTGTTCTCCTCTAGGATTTTGACGGTTCCTGTCTCACTTTTAAATCTTTAATCCATTTTGAATTTATTTTTGTTTATGGTGTAAGAAAGTGGTCCAGTTTCATTCTTCTACATGTGGCTGTCCAGTTTTCCCAGCACCATTTGTTGAAGAGACTGTTTTTTTCCTATTGAATATTCTGTCCTGCTTTGTAGAAGATTAGTTGACCATATAGTTGTGGGTCCATTTCTGTGTTTTCTATTCTGTTCCGTTGATCTATGTGTCCGTTTTTGTGCCAATACCCTACCATCTTGATGATTACAGCTTTGTAGTATAGCCTGAAGTCCAGAAATGTGATGCCTCCCACTTTGTTTTTCTTTTTCAAAATTGCTCTGGCTATTCAGGGTCTGTTGTGGTTCCATTTAAGTTTTGGAACAGTTTGTTCCAGCTCTGTGAAAAATGCTGGTGGTATTTTGATAAGGATTGCATTAAATGTGTAGATTCCTTTGGGCAGTATAGACATTTTAACAATTCATGAGCATGGAATGTTTTTCCATTTCCTTGTGTTAGCTTCAATTTCTTTCATAAGTGTTCTGTAGTTTTCAGAGTATAGATCTTTTACCTCTCTGGTTAGGTGAGTTTTGAGTATATCTTTTTGTATATTTTTTGCACACATTTTTTAGCTCTTACAAAAAAAGTTTTTCTGAGCCTCGGTTTTGGGAAAAATGAGGACGTAATTATAAACCAACTCCAAATATTTTCCTTTTACTCTTTCATTTTCAAACAATTCTGTGCCTTATTTGATACCTTTGAAGACTTTTTTAAACAACTTTTTGTTATTTGCAAGAGCTGAAATGTTTTTATTGAGTGAAAGTTGCAATTTGTGTTTCAAAGAATATATTACCAATTTATCTTCTTTTAGTTTTATCACTTACAGATGGATATTCTACTTTTCAGAAAATCTTTGAACCAAAGCAAGAATTATTTGTGCAGTAGAAACTTTGCTGTGTCAATTTTCATTCTTCTCTTCCTTTCAGAAATTATTTACATATGGAAGAATGCTTTCTAAGCAGGTGCACCTTGTTTATATAAAATTTTATTCATTTTAAAACTGGTTGAATTGTAAGATAGAAATGATTCAAATTTCAAATTTGTTAAAAGATCTGAAATAACAATACCAACAGAAATATAAATATTTCAGTTCTTTTAAAAACACAAAATACCAGAACACCTGAATGTAGAAAATTGATATTTAAACTCCCTAATAAATAGCTTTCTGTTGTGGTGTCTTTTTAAAGTAAAGAGCTAATCAGAGTTTACCTTTATATTTGTATCAGTATCACTTTTGCTCCAGAGTGTATTGAGTTTAAACTGGCTTTGAATGCCCATTTAATCATTCCCATGTGGGGTAGGGTTTTTTGTTTGTTTTTTCTAATCACAGCTACACATACATCTGCAAGTGTTACATTTTCCTATATTGCCTACAGGTCATTCGGAAAAGTTACACTTTAAGCATGAAATCACTTTGTTTTCAAACATGCTCAAAATGTAATTACAGGCTTACTTGTATTTTTCCACATTCAGGAAAAATTAATATAAACAAAATAAAGTTCATTACAAGAAAAAATTTTAGATATATATTGCAGCATCACCATGAATAAGTTTTGACCACTCCAAATTTATTAGAAGTTTTTGTCTCTTTGTTCTCTGCTTAAACAAGCAGAATTTTTTATGTTGTTCTCTGCTGTATCACCAGCACTTGAATTTTGCCTAGTACATAGTACATGTTCAATACACATTTGCTAAATAAATGTTGTATAATACATGTTTCCTGTATTTGAGAATATTTAATCTGCTATGGAAGACAAGAAAATGGGATGGATATGTTAATCATAGATAGTTAATAACTTAGTATCTTGTAAGGCATAGGCAAAATTCATAAACCATGTTAAGCAAAGAGAATGAATAAGGAAGCAGCTTGTGGAACGTGGACAGAACTTGTAAGATACAGATAGACATGAACGTGGATATGGATAGAGGTTAGTTACCTATGAGACAAACTGGTTATGGGTAAATAAGTAAAGCATGTATGTACTAAGCACCTAATATGCATCATGGTAAATGTACATAAGGTATATGGGGCACTCAACATTCAGATGCATTAAGTTAGCCACCTTTTAATGACATACGTTCTGACAAATAAAGCCTGTTACTGTTCATCAGGCTAATTGGTAACCTTTAACTGTGGCCAGGTGTACTTGCTTCTGTTATAAAGCCTGTATGTGTTGGTATAGACACCTTCCATCTGCCAAGCCCTTTTGCTCAAACATCACCTATGTTCCTCATAATCACAGCAGCAGCAGCAGCAAGAGAAAGATAGTAGATAACATTATGTAATCCAGAATTCAGACGGAAGACTCCTGCTGTACTTTCACTTTTCCTATCACATCTTTTGTCTCTTTCTTCTTGCTATGTGTTTAAAATGATTTAACGGTCGGAGTGATCCAAGCATCTTATTTTTGGTCTGTGAGCCTTTCTGTTTCATGGTCTTTGGGGTTATTTACTTAATCATGTACTTAGAGTCTACCTTGCTTCATATCCACATGGCATAATTTTCAGAATATTAATATATATGACTATGTTTTACTCTATAATAAAAAAAATCATGTATACTCATTTTTTTAAAATTTTAGAGCTGAGCAAAATTCCCTCTTTTTCTTTCCAGTAAGATGGTTTGAGGACCCAAGTGTGTTTATTATTAACATAGTTGGTACAAGCTTTGTAAGTGCCCTGTAGTTTAAATTTTATATCTTTCTTTGCACTTAAACAGATACTTTCACTTTAATGGGCTTGGATAGATTTCTGACTAATGAAAATTTAAAAATAATAGAACTTCCCCAGAGTTTAAAAATTACCCCAAATCATAAAAATCAAATGCCAAGTGTCATCTGGTTGATAACATAACTATAATAAATGATACTAAAAGAAAATATCTTAGGTTTTTTGTTGGTGGTGTTTTTTGGGGGTTTTGTTGTTGTTGTTGGTTTGTGTTTTTTAATGATTGGTCTCTGCTATTTTAAAGTAGTAAAGACATCATTGCCTGTGGGTAATCCAAGAGAAAACCGATGAGATGGGCTCTTCTTCCAGGTTCCCTAGATATGCAATTCAGGCCAATTTCCAACAAGTTTGATGAGCCAAGAAAAGGAATAAAGTCTGCAACAGCGCAGACTGACAGCATGATAAGTGAAATTATAGCCCTTAAGGAAGCAAGAGCAACATAAGGGGTTGCTGAACTTGTGATTGAATTGTCTGGGGCTCTCAGTGGGCGCATTGAGATGTTGGTAAGCCAGATGAGAATTCACAACACAAGAGTGCCCAAGGTCCTGGTGCAAAACCCTGTAGAGAGTACGGGTAAATGCTTATCTAATCTCAGTCATTTCAAGAGGCTTTTTTTTTTTTTTTTAAGAGCCAGACTCACAGTTGAATACCAACTTGAAATCAGTGGGAGATAGACACAAACAAACAAAAAAGATATAGGTAGATGCTGCGCCAGATGCTAATGAGCATGATACTCTGTAAGTATAGGAAGCAGAAGCCTGATACTTAAAAGGCACAGACCCTTGGGCTTATCCCTTAGTTAAGCCCCTTGTGGAAGACTATGAGTGAACTTGAGCAACCTTGAATAGACAAGGAAATCAGTAGAACTTAGGTCTCATCCAGCTTTATGAAGAGTGGCAAATAAGGAAAAGGACTGTCTACTGTAGGGTGCTAAACCTATATTCTCTGTTGAAAACAGTATCATAATTTGGAGGAAGGGAATTCTCACAGCGATGCTTCATTCAGCAGGTGAAAAAAAGAAAATGCCCCTTTTACAAACTGACTACAGTAATGACAAGTTCAGATATTTGACTTTGCTAATTGGCACCACAGATAATGTCTATAATTTCTAAATGTGAGATGCTGTCTGATATCTTTCCCACATTCGATACTATAGATTGTCCCCTACTTGAAATGGTGTTTTCCTCAGCTTCCATAAGACTACATGATTCTGATTTATCTCCACCTCTCCATATTTTAGTTTCTTCTACTGTATCAGTTAGCTACTGCTGTATAACAAAGCACCGCAAAACACAGAGGCTTGAAACAACAATTTATTCTTTCTCACAATACTATCAGTTAGCTGGTCTAAGCTGGATGGGTTGTTGTTGTTGTTGTTGTTGTTGTTGTTGTTTTCCATGTGATGTTGGCTGGGGTTCCTTACATGGCTGTACTCACTAGGAGCTCAGCCAAGACTGGAACATCCAAGTTGGCCTCACATATCTTTAGAACTTCATCTGTGATGACTGGAACTAGGTAAAGTCGGCTGAGCCTTTCTCCAGCGATATTTCCACCACATTCTTTGGTAAAAGCAAGTCATTAGATTAAAGGGAAAACAAAGATTTGAGGTAAGGGGCCATAGGCTGTAACTTTTAATGAGAAGAATGGCAAATTTATATATATATATATATATATATATATATATATATATATATAATATTTATATATATAATATTTATATATATAATATTTAATTATATAAATATAATTTATATAAATTATATAAAATATAAATAAATATAAATATATATATTTTTTAATACAGCCACATCCATTTATTCCTCTCTGTCTTACTAATCAGTAAGTATTACTATTGCTGAAAAGTTGGACCTTAATTCTCTGCTTCTTTTTTTCTAAGTTTCTTTATTTGGAGAACTTCATCTGAAGCCTCTTCAAGTATTGCCCAACACTTTCTATATTCTGAACCAACTGAATTGCTTTTGTTCTCAGAATGAGCCAAACTATCTCACATGACCTCTGCTCAAAACATTCTCTCTCATATCATTCTACTCTCCTCATCTGTTTTACTCCTAATCACTCTGTAGGTCTCAAATTAAGCATCGTTTCTTCTAAAATGTGTTCTCTGATTATCCAAGTCAGAGTCATTTTATCTTATAAACTCCATTAATATGCCACTTCTTTCTTATCCTTGAATTGAATTCACTCTGTGGTGAAAGTTTCTAATTTATATACGGCACCCCCTACTAGATATAATTTGTGTCTAGGTTATGAGATAATATCCTAATTTTCATTCCTATCTCCTGGCTATCTATTACTAGTTATTCCCCAAATAATTAATTATTGGTTATCTTTAATCCAGTGTTAATCTTTAAGAAAAGTTTTTATTCTATCACATAGAACTGATAATCAATATGTATTTGCTGAATAAGGACCTTAATGGGTTAAATAAATATATAAGCCTCTGCTCAAAGCCTTTCAATTGCTCCTTTTTCCTAAAATGTATATTCTCAGCCCCACCAAGGAAATACTTTCATAACTGACCCCCTTATGTATCAAAGAATATATTTCCTTCTGCTTTCAAATGCACCTTTGGCTTTAATTTTTTCGCCAAACATAGTTATGTTTATCCTTGCCTCTTATCCTTGGTTGCCCTACTAGATGAGTTCTTTCAGATACAGGTCCCTGTAGTATTGAAGTATGAGATGACAATGACTTAAATAAGCTATTTCTTAAAAAAGGTATTTCTTTCTTACATAATGACAAAACATAATGATTCCAGGGCTGATATTGCAATGCCAGTGGTGCTGAAAACCTCTCTTCCTCCCACCATTCTCCACATGCGGCTTTCATCTCATGACTTAAGATGGCTTCCCTAGATCCCACCATTACGTCCGCATTCCAGCCAGGGGAAAGGATGCAGGGGAAGTGAAGGTTGTGTACTTACTCATTTAAGAAGTCGCACACATCCCTTAGCTCATGCCCCACTGACTAAAATATAGGCACATAGTGACATCTTGTTGCAAAGAGACAAAGAAAAGTAGAATTTAACTGGTATCCATGTGCTTAACTACAATCTGAGAAATTTCTATTCCTAAAGAAGGAGAAAATGGACATCAGGAATAAAAAGTTGTCTCTGCCCATACTTTTATTTAAGTATTTCAAAATCTAACATATTCTGGAGTGGGACAGAGCAACATTCAAATCCCAGCTGTGCCTCTTATTAGCTGTATGACCTCAGGCAAATGATTTAACCTTTCTTAGTCTCACTGGCAAATGTGAAAAATGGTATATATGTGTTAAGTCTAGTGAGAAGACTTTGCATATAAAATACATATCACACCTTTTGCCTCGTTGCATCCGAGAGAGTAGTATGGGTCACCAGCTGCTCTACTGGAGCCATTCAAGGAAATCTGGCTGGAGTTTTCTCATTCTTGCCACATCTGCTCAAACCCACACAGTCTGATCTGGAAATAACAGCCTCAATATGTGCCGCCAGTGTTTCCATCAGTAAGCCAAGGATATAAGCTCCATTGGAGTAAGTGAACCTCCTTGAATGCGGCGTCTAAGATACCTACCTTAACTGCAATATCCAAGATACCTACTTTAAAGCTAACTCACTGCACATAAAAATACTTTAATTTGGAAAAAACCCACATATCACAGCATCTGACATGTAGTAGGTGTTCAGTACATGATAGTTACTATGCTGATTATTATTATTATTATTGTTATTACTTCCTTCATTGAAACTTGCTGAGTGTCTCAGCCCTCAGAGAATCTCTTGCATTAGGTTTCACACATATAGTGATCAGTTTCATGCTATCAAACAGATTTTCTGCTGTTTCCTATGTATGGTTTGTTTTTTCAACTAAGAACAGAAACCATGTAATATTTTTGTTCTATAGATTTTCCCCACATTGCCCAGCCCCACATATAATAAAATAATTGGTCAAACTGCTTCATAAGCAAAGTCAACATTGAACCATCTACGATCAAGAGACAAGAATATCATCTACACTATAGGTTTTCATTTAATACTGAGAGACATATCAACACTATGTTGTAGATGGGAATATAAGTAAAAGCAATGTTGTATAACAAGCTTTTATAGACATTAACACTTTCAGGCGGGCTTGTCCATCCCTTTTATCAAGAGATGAGAAATCTTGGCAACAATGGTTACCTAATCTGAGTTCACTGTGGGGATTTACTTAATATCTCTGGGTCTCTGTTTTATAAACTATGAAATCAGGTATAGCGATTCTTAATACACTGGGTTATTATAAGGATTAAATGAGATAATGCACATAAATTACTTTGTATGGTGCTTTGAACACAGTGTGGGCTTCATAATATTGAGCAATTATTGCTGTTGGTGGTGGTGTCCCATGCATTGCTCTCACAACAGATATTGCGTTAATTGAGTGATTCAGGTGTGAGAGATTCTAAAAAACTGGAGAATTGCCCTCGATCAAATAGAATTGAACATATTAAGCGGAAATGAGTATATTATGAAATTAGTTATAACAATTACATGCCCATTTGCAAAGTTTAAATATGATCATCAAAGTCATGATCAAAGGGTTGATAGAAATGAGTAAACAAGGAGTCGGTCAGCTGGGGGAAACAAACTGTGCCTTGAATGGCCATGCCATTGTGAAGGACCAACTAACTGTTCCCTCCTAGCAGCAGAGCTCCACGCCTGGGCCAGGATGGTTGTTTGCACTTCAGTGTGATGGCTGCACGGCAATCACATCTGTGGCCCTGCTCAGTTAGGTAACCCATTATCTCTGGTTTCCTATTTGAGAAATGCACTAAGTCCCCAACACTGACAGATTCTTCCAAATAACACAACAAATTGCTATCTATTACAGTGCATTTCTCACTGAGTCCTATTTGATCTCCCTGTCTGGTTAACAAAAGTTCTATTTCTCATTAAGATTAAGATGTAATTCCTGCCACCAAGGAATTTACAGATGTTATAATTGAGTAGGTACTTGTTTAGAAGGTAAAAAGAATATCAGAGGCAAAGTGCCCCACAGTTTTCCCAGGAAAGCCTGGTTCAAGAAGGAGATAAGTCAAGGCATTGCTTAGATTGACACTGAAAAGCAAACCCACCCCCCATCCAAGTGGAATAGCTTGGTGGCCATTAGAAAGACACCACTTTGCCACTTAAATTTGGTGTTTCACCTATCTGTATCGATACATGTACTTCAGAAACACTTAAGTTGTGCCATCAGTCTTGCTTTATCTTCTAGGGAAAAGCTTTAAAATTTTTAAATTATATAGCATTGAAAATATGTTTATTTGCTGGGTATTGTCATGATTGTATTTCACAACTGAATTTTTTAAAAGATCATGTTTATTCCTGCTTTGTAGTTCCTAGGCTGGTCTTAGAAAGCTTCACAGTTTTATAAGGAGTTAGTTACATTATTTAACCATATGGTTTTGTAAATTAGTAGTTTTTATGAAAATAAGGAAAGTATTTTGAAATATCTTGGTCATTGTGGATATTTTGTTAATAAGCAACTCAAAATTTTGTGGTTTGAATTTTATTTATGGCTTAGTAAGCTATGTTTTCAGGTTCAAAGATGCTCTGAGAAATAAAGTTAGTGAGGAAAATATAGAAAATGATTTTTAAAGCACTTATTTTAAGGTCATCTGCTTCCTATTCTCCAATCCATTAGTGTGTAAATGGATTTAGAGTTTAAAAAGATATTTTTAAAAATGGAGCATTAGAGATTATGTCCCTCTAAGTCCCTCATTTTACAGATTACTTCAGCAATTCAAAGTCAAGGGACCTACCCAATCCAGGCAGAGGCAGGAACTGAGCCACTGAGATCACTGCCTCCCAGTCCACACCGAATCATCATTCCTGTTCAAGAAGGAAAGATAAAGTAAAATGGCTATTATTTTAGAGCTTCTGAAAGCTGTATGAAGGACAGGACTTTGATAAGTTCACTCAAGGGTAAGCCACTCCAAGAAAATCTTGTCAAAATGTAAATGTTAATGGATGATTATTCACAATAAAATAACTAACAAACAAAGAAAACATTGACATTCAATAAATCTTTGGCCTTTGGAGGTTTAGCATTTGCAGTTTTGACCCTGTAGGCCCATAACATGGTCTAAGGCAGGAATTTGGGTCCATTCAGTATGGTTATATTTTTCTCCACTTATCTTTGAATAAACAATATGTCTTCTGAGGATATTGTTTGGGAAATTACCAACAGCAAAGGGAATCCATCTTTAACTTTCAGAATGAAAATGAAAAGGGACTAAAGAAATCTTTAAAAAAATGACTCTTCTTAGCTTTCAGATAAGTTTTAAAGTGTTCTATTGTGTATTTAATGAATCACCAAGAGCCAAAGGGAATCCCTAATATTTTCAGTTATGGGAGAATAACATACCATGGAGTTATTGTGAATTTGCAAAGATGGATTTTTTCCTATTAGATATAAACATTCACTGTGTTTATAATGATATTACGATACATTTATTTTTTTTAGCTTTCACACAATTAAAAAAATGACTGCTTAATAGAGTCATATATGTATAAGGATAAATCTGTAAGCATCACTTATATAATATTGCTTTACTAAAGTTGTTGCCAGGAAGGGCACAATACATAGGTGTTTTGTTGTTGTTTTTATTTTTATTCCTAATTTTTAAAAATTCCATTAACTAAAAATACAATTAACCAGAATATGATCCAGCTGCTTTTAGGTGAAAAGTAAATGACTAAAAAAGGTGAATAAGAAACTTTTGCAAAAATTAACTAAATTTCTCAAATATTACAAGACCATATTTAATTTGCTAAAATTTCTATGTCTAAATCTTTAAGAGTGAATTTCACAAAAAGTCACTTTTCCTCACTATAGCATCCTGATAATCAATAAAATATTACGAAACGTTCAGTACACTTAACTTAGGCAAGATTATGAGCCAATGTATTTTAGACAAATGTTTATTAGAATTTAATATAGTTATTGCTATCTAATATTTTATCAAATCTTACATTAGTTAGCATAAAAATTAATATGGGAAAGGTTAGTTTTATTTATCATTTAGACGTTTTTGTTTTCCAAGTTTCTCATCACTATAGAAATAACCTAGAAAAAAAGAGCCCCCTTCATTCAAAAGGAAAAGTATCTCTTTATTGTCAACCATGTAAAAGATATGATCTCTTTGAAATAACAACTTTGGGAACTGATGTGCTTTAAAAAATATGCATTTTTCTAAGATTTAACATCTAATTCTTAATGGATGAGTTTCCAGAATTTATTTGGGTCATAAAAATTTATCTATTCAGGGGCGCCTGGTTGGCACAGTGGTTAAGCGTCTGCCTTCGGCTCAGGGCATGATCCCGGCGTTACGGGATCGAGACCCACATCAGGCTCCTCTGCTATGAGCCTGCTTCTTCCTCTCCCACTCCCCCTGCTTGTGTTCCCTCTCTTGCTGGCTGTCTCTATCTCTGTCAAATAAATAAATAAAATCTTTAAAAAAAAGTCTATTCAAAGAGAAACATAGGGAATAAATTAATAGAACATTTGTTCATTGTTGTAACTCATGTGGGTTCAAAAAGCATGATTGATTCTTAGTAGAGAGTCAAAAAGGACAGTGATCTACAGGTAAATTGGGAATCGAACGTGGTCCAGGTTAGCACTGCTATCCCAGGTATTCACCCAGGGGTAGGGGTAGGAATAAAGAGGGGTTCAGAAGAAAGTATCTTCGAGAAAGTATGACATTTGTAGTTACATGGGTTACGTTTATCTGTTTTTCTTTAATAACATTCTTTATTGGTAAATGGACACTTAGAACTTTTTTTGATGACGTATGTCATGCAAAATAATTGACATCATACACTTGTCTAACTGCTCATTTTGACATAATTCTTTTTTTTTAATTTTTTTTATTATATTATGTTAGTGACCATACCTGGTTTTTGATGTAAAGTTCGATGATTCATTGTGTATGTATTTCACTGCGTATAACACCCAGTGCACCATGCAATACGTGCCATCCTTACTACCCATCACCAGCCTATCCCATTCCCCCACGCCCCTCCCCTCTGAGGCCCTCAGTTTGTTTCTCAGAGTCCGTAGTCTCTCATGCTTCATTCCCCCTTCCGATTACCCCCCCTTTCTTTATCCCTTTCTTCCCCTACCGATCTTCCTAGTTCTTATGTTCCATAGATGAGAGGAATCCTATGATAATTGTCTTTCTCTGCTTGACTTATTTCACTTAGCATTATCTCCTCCAGTGCCGTCCATGTTGCAGTGAATGTTGAGAACTCGTTCTTTCTGATAGCTGAGTAATATTCCATTGTATATATGGACCACAATTTCTTAATTCAGTCATCTGTTGAAGGGCATTTCAGTTCCTTCCACGCTTTGGCTATTGTGGACAATGCTGCTATGAACATTGGGGTGCATATGTCCCTTCTCTTCACTACGTCTGTATCTTTGGGGTAAATACCCAGTATTGCAATGGCTGGATCATAGGGTAGCTCAATTTTTAACTTTCTAAGGGACCTCCACACTTTTTTCCAGAGTGGCTGCACGAACCTGCATTCCCACCAACAATGTAGGAGGGATCCCCTTTCTCCACATCCTCTCCAGCAATTGTTGTTTCTTGCCTTGTCTATTTTTGCCATTCTAACTGGCGTAAGGTGGTATCTTAGTGTGGTTTTGATTTGAATTTTCCTGATGATTTTGAACATTTTTTCATGTGTCTGTTAGCCATTTGTATGTCTTCATTGGAAAAGTGTCTGTTCATATCTTCTGCCCATTTTTTGATTTGTTTATTTGTTTCTCGTGTATTGAGTTTGAGAAGTTCTTTGTAGATCTTGGATACCAGTCTTTTATCTGTAGTGTCATTTGCAAATATATTCTCCCATTCCGTGGGCTGCCTCGTAGTTTTTTTGACTGTTTCCTTGGCAGTGCAGAAGCTTTTTATCTTGATGAAGTCCCACAAGTTCATTTTATCTTTTGTTTCTCTTGCCTTTGGAGATGTGTCATGAAAAAGGTTGCTTTGGCCGATGTCGTAGAGGTTGCTGCCTATGTTCTCCTCTAGGATTTTGATGGATTCCTGTCTCACATCGAGGTCTTTCATCCATTTGGAGTTTATTTTTGTGTATGGTGTGAGAGAGTGGCCAAGTTTCATTCTTTTGCATGTAGCTGTCCAATTTTCCCAGCACCATTTATTGAAGAGACTGTCTTTTTACCACCGGATGTTTTTTCCTGCTTTGTCAAAGATTAGTTGCCCAAAGTGCTGAGAGTCCATTTCTGGGTTCTCTATTCTGTTCCATTGGTCTATGTGTCTGTTTTTGTGCCAGTACCATGCTGTCTTTGTGATCACAGCTTTGTAGTACAGCTCGAAATCCGGCATTGTGATGCCCCCAACTTTGTTTTTCCTTTTCAACAGTTCCTTGGCGATTCGGGGCCTTTTCTGGTTCCATACAAATTTAAGGACTATTTGTTCCAGTTCTTTGAAAAATGTCCTTGGTATTTTGATCGGGATAGCATTGAAGGTGTAGATTGCTCTGGGTAGCATGGACATTTTAACTATGTTAATTCTTCCGATCCATGAGCATGGAATATTTTTCCATCTTTTTGTGTCTTCTTCAATGTCTTTCAAGAGTGATTTATAGTTTCTAGAATATAGGTCCTTTACGTCTCTGGTTAAGTTAATTCCAAGGTAACGTATGGTTTTGGTGCTATTGTAAATGGGGTGAATTCCCTAATTTCTTTTTCTTCAGTCTCATTATTCGTGTATAGAAATGCAACTGATTTCTGAGCATTGATTTTGTATCCTGCCACATTACTGAATTGCTCTATAACTTCTAATACTTTGGGAGTGGATTCTTTTGGGTTTTCCATACAGAGTATCATGTCATCTGCTAAGAGAGACAGTTTGACTTCTTCTTTGCTGATTTGGATACATTTTATCCCTTTTTGTTGTCTGATTGCTGTTGCAAGGACTTCTAGTACTATGTTGAATAATAGTGGCGAGAGTGGGCATCCTTGTCGTGTTCCTGATCTTAAGGGAAAGGCTTCCAGCTTTTCCCCATTGAGAATGATATTTGCTGTAGGCTTTTCATAGATGGCTTTTATGAGATTGAGAAATGTACCTTCTATCCCTACACTCTGAAGGGTTTTAATCAGGAAAGGATGCTGTATTTTGTCAAATGCTTTTTCTGCATCTATTGAGAGAATCATATGATTTTTGAATTTTTCCTTCTGGATAAAATCTATGACACTGATTGATTTGTGAATGTTGAACCACCCTTGCATCCCAGGGATGAATCCCACTTGGTCATGATGGATAATCCTTTTAATGTACTGTTGGATTCTATCAGCCAGGATCTTGTTGAGGATTTTGGCATCCATATTCATTAGGGAAATCGGTCTGTAATTCTCCTTTTGATGGGGTCTTTGCCTGGTTTGGGGATCAAGGTAATATTGGCCTCATAGAATGAGTTTGGTAGCTTTCCTTCTGTTTCTATTTTTTGAAATAGCTTTAGGAGAATAGGTATTATTTCTTCTTTGAATGTTTGATAGAATTCCCCAGGAAAACCATCCGGGCCTGGAGTTTTGTTTTTTGGAAGGTTGTTTATCACTGTTTCAATCTGTTCATAATTAATTGGCCTGTTTAAAAAATCAATTTCTTCCTGTTTCAGTCTTGGTAGTTTATAGGTTTCCAGGAAGTCCTCCATCTTCAGCAATCTTCCAGATTGCTTAATTTATTGGCATATAGCTGTTGATAAAAGTTTCTAATAAGCCTTCCAATTTCATTGGTGTTGGTTGTGACCTCTCCTTTTTCATTCATAATTTTATTAATTTGGGTCCTTTCTCTATTCTTTTGGATAATTTTACCAGTGGTCTGTCAATTTTATTAATTCTCTCAAGGAATGAGCTTCTAGTTCTGTTGATCTGCTCTACTGTACTCCTGGTTTCTAATTCATTGATTTCTGCTCTAATCTTGGTCAACTGCTTCCTCGTGCGTGGATTAGGCCTGTCCCTCTGTTGCCGTTCCAGCTTCTTGAGGTGAGAATGTAAAAACTGCATTTTAGATTTTTCTGTTCTTTTGAGTGAGGCTTGGATGGCTATGTATTTTCCCCTTAGGACTGCCTTTGCAGTATCCCAGAGGTTTTGGACTGTTGTGTTTTCATTCTCGTTGGTCTCCATAAATTGTTTAAATTGATTTTTGATTTCCTGGTTTATCGAATCATTCCTGAGCAGGATGGTTCTTAGTCTCCAAGTGTTTGAGTTTCTTCCAAATTTTTCATTGTGGTTGAGTTCCAATTTCAGAGCGTTGTGGTCTGAGAATATGCAGGGAATAATTTCAGTCTTTTGGTATCGGTTGAGACCTGTTTTGTGTCCAAGAACATGGTCTATTCTTGAGAATGTTCCATGGGCATTAGAACAGAATGAGTATTCTTTTGTTCTGGGGTGTAGTGTTCTATATATATCTATGAGGTCCAACTCGTCGACTATGGCATTCAAAGCTCTTGTTTCTTTGTTGATTTCTTGCTTATGTGATCTGTCTATTGCTGATAATGGAGTGTTGAGGTCCCCTACTAATAACATATTTTTATCTGTATGTCTTTTTATTGTGGTTAAGAGTTGGCTTGTGTATCTTGCTGCTCCCCTGTTGGGGGCATATATATTTATAATTGTCATATCCACTTGTTGGATACATCCTTTAAGAATAATGTAGTGCCCTTCTGTGTCTCTAACTATAGTCTTTACTTTAAAATCCAATCTGTCTGATATGATTGCTACCCGAGCTTTCTTTTGAGGTCCATTGGCATGAAAGATGGTATTCCATCCCTTTACTTTCAGTCTGAATATATCTTTAAGTTCAAAATGAGTCTCTTGTAGACAGCAAATGGATGGGTCATGTCTTTTTATCCAATCTGCAACCCTGTGGCATTATGGGAGCATTTAGGCCATTTACATTGAGACTGATTATTGAGAGATATGATTTTAATAATGCCATGTTGCCAGTAAAGTCTTTGTTTCTATACATTGTGACTTTCTGTTCTGCATCACTCTTGGGGCCTTTTTACTTTTATAGAACCCCCCTTAATATCTCCTGTAGGGCTGGTTTCATGGTTATGAGATTGGTCAATGACTGCCAATTCTGGAAGGTCTTTATTTCTCCATCAACTCTGAATGACAGCCTTGCTGGATAAAGGATCCTTGGCTGCATGTTTTTCTCTGAAAGAGCTTTAAAAATGCCCCCCCAACCCTTTCTCTCATTCCAGGTCTGTGTAGACAGGTCTGACGTAATTCTGATACCTTTGCCTTGGTACGTGAGAAATTTCTTTGCCCTGGCCACTTTCAATACTGTATCCTTGGATCTAATATTTGCGACATGCACTATGATGTGACGTGGCGTAGGTTTGTCGTGGTTGAGCTTGGGAGGGGTCCTCTCTGCCTCTTGGACACGAATGTTTGTTTACTTTGCTAGATTAGGGAAGTTTTCAGCTACAATTTGTTCAAATATCTCTTCTAGACCTTTTTCTCCACCCCCTCAGGGATGCCAATGATTCTGACATGGGAACATTTCATTGAGTCAGTAATCTCCCGTAACCTACATTCCTGTGCGTGGATTTTTTTGAGTCCAGATTCTATTTTAGCTTTCTCTACTACTAACCCATCCTCCAATTTGCTGATACGTTCTTCTGCCTCATTCACCCTGGCCGTCAGAGCCTCTAGTTTTGACTGCATTTGGCTCATAGAATTTTTAATTTCTGCCAGATTCGCTCTCATTTCCACCCTCAGAGATTCTATATTCTCATTAACATTTTCATTAATACTTTTTTCAAGTCTACACATCTTGACCATTGTTACTCTGAATTCCATTTCTGATAATTTGGTTATATCCATATCCATTAGTTCTGTGGCAGAGGCCACAGACTCATTATCTTTTCTTTGCTAGGGGGGATTTCTCCTTCTCGTCATTCTGATGAGGAGAGGTTGCGGGGTTGTCCAGAGCCCAAATTATTGACTGGGACCCAGGCAGTGCGCACTTGTTTTATAGGGATCTTAGGGATGTGGGCTTCTTGATTTTTCAGCCTACCTTCTGGGGGAGGGGCCTGCTGTGCTGATACTCAGGCAACCCTGTTTGGGTAGAGTCTCCGTGTCCTCTGCGAGGGGGGATGGGGATGGGCACTCTCTGAGCCGGTCTTTCCAGGCTTTTGTTCTCCGGCAGCTTTCCCTGGCGGTTTGCTGTGCCTCTTCTGAGAGTCAGAGCAGCAGTGGCCAAATCTCAGCCTCTGTCTCAGAACAGAGGGATCGTGGACTGTTCTCCACTGGTGTTCTGGCCACTTTAACTCTGTTTCTGTTGGTGCTGCTCAACCCTGCAGTGTCCTGGGATGTGCGCCCCACACCCGGCGTCCCAGCCCTCACTTCCAGGGCCAGCGCGTCTCTGTCCTTTGTGTTTCTACCACCGCCAGCCACCCCCTTGCGCTCCTGGAGCTCCCAGTCTCAGTCTGGTTCCCGTGAGCGCACCGGAGCTCCGTTTCAGTCTGGTGGCGCGCTCGAGTCCACCTACTCCCCCGTGCAGGTGGCTACCGCTTCCCGGCACCCAAACACGGCGGCTCCCTCCCCCTTCTGTTTATCTTCCAATATCTGTGCGCAGTTTCATGGCTCCCCGCTTCGTACCTCAGTACTCAGCACTGTAGATGTTCATTTGTACAGATCCAGATGCGTCTTCCTGCGTCTCAGGCTGATTCCATGGATGTTCAGGATGGTCTTGTACCTATCCAACTCGACTCAGGGGACCGGCTAAAAAAGGGGTCCCCTACTCCTCCGCCATCTTAACTCCCCTCCTCCGACATAATTCTTTTTGAGATGATTATAAGTTTTAGAAGGTACGGTGACCAAAGTGGTAAAAGGAATTCAGGAAAGCAGCTCTAAATGAAGCAAAACACTGTGTAGCACTGTGATCCAACAGACTATTCTTTCTCAGAACCAAATCCTAGCACCTGCCTTCATAATAATAATAATTTCTTGAATGTTTACCATGTACCATGGTTTCTGCCTTGCACTTATGTAAATGTAATATTCCCAGTAACCTTATGAGACAAGCACTATTGTTGTCTTTGTTTTCTAGATGGCAAAAAGCAAACAGAAAGGACAGGGAACCACCATTAGGGAGAGGAGTGAGCAAGGGTCACACAGGTTGGCAAGGTCCCACTAGTGCAATGAATTCTAACAAGACTGGGACGAAGTGGAAATTCAGAAGTGTCTGGGGGCTGGTGGGGCATGGAGTTCGTAATGAGAAAGCACTGACACCTCACCATCGCTCATGGGAGGGTGAGAGGTGTGGCTGCCAGAAGATGGTTGAATAAGAAGGAGCTCCTCAGGAATCACTTTTGCACTTGGTGTGGTTGAGTGACTAACTGGAGATTTCCAGTGCAGCAGCCTCGGGACAGAGACCAGGCACTGATGCATATAGTAGCCAAAGCCAAGAACATCTTCCTTAAGACAATTAGCAGCTTTTTATGAAGATACCTATTATGGTCATAAAGTTTTCTAAGAGTAATAGATGCTGGGTTTCATAGCAATAAAAATAAGTTATGTCTTGAACTTGATTTTTTTCCCCTAAGGGTTGTTAAATTGGAAAGAATTTGACAATCTTAGGACTTCTTTCTGTTTCTCTGTTTTTTTTTTTACCAAAGCAGATGTTCAGGATCAAAAATTAATTAGAATACAAATCTATGGGTTCTGTTCATTACAAATAACATGCAGTATACAAGACTATCTTTTCCTTTGACTAAAATTCAGATACATTTTTAATTTGGCATAAAGTGTTTCAGCCAGGCATTTGCAGGACAGATGCTATTTGGCAGGCATCAGCACACCATAGCAAGCCTCTTTCGAGTCCTTTGTGAGAGCGTTGGTGCTTTACTATTGCATCGCATTTGGACCTAACACCTGTGATAATTTCTCATCCATTTCAAATTATGTCCACTAAAATTTGGCATGTCAGCTACCAGCCTGAGTTATGACTGAGTTTTAAAGGAGTTGAGACCTTTCAGAATCCTTTGCAGAATAAACATTATACATTGATAACATTTGAACCTATGGTTCGTTGAACTGAACTCCACAGCAGTGGCTTTTAAGAATCTCTGTGTCATGCGGGCCTCTTCTTTCCCAGAAGCCCCCTCTTGGCGGCTCCCTGAGGAACTCAGTCCACTGACTACCCCAACATACCAAAAGACCAAAATCTTTCTTGGTCACTCACCAAGCAACTGTGAAAAAGCAACTAGGCCAGAAGAGAAAAGATTTCCCTTGTTAAGCCTCAGTCAGTTCCATTCCTTTATCCACCAAATATTGTGTATTATCTCTGCATTATATTATTTTTTTTCTGAGAAGTGTTCTGCTCAATGAAGCAATATTCTTCCATCGTCAGTTTCTGGGAGAGTGTGATTAAACTAATGTGCATATATGTTGAAGGGCAGGAGGAGGTATTGCACAATATAGATGAAATAGTCATCAGTTTGTTTTACATTCTATGCATTTTTAATAAGCAAATCCCCATTTATAGGAATTAAATGTTCCAGATATTGATTTCAGAGGGATAATATATAATATGAAAATAAAATTCGGTAACATTATGTGATGATGTGTAATTCAATATAGCTAGAACCCTGGAAAGTGAAAAATGATGCTATTCCTATTGAAATATTTTAGAAAATCAAATTCCATTCCCTCAAGTACATTATAATAAAATTGAAACAATGTTACATGATTTATAGTCTTCTAATTCCAGTTTTAAAGGGATTTTCATATCAAAAACAAGGGATTCTTTGCCCCTTTTTACTCAATCACATATACATTCTGTAATGACGTAAGAAAAATCTCCAAAAGAAGTATCATAAAGCAGTTGTGACTTGCCAGAAGTTACACAACATAGTAATGGAGACAGCCAGGTTTCAAACTCAGAAATCAAAGGGTTTCCTCTAAATGCTGGACCATTGTCCTCACCATTAGACACCCAGAAATGGCAGGAGTGGGGACACCAACGTCCACGAATGGTCACGAATCTGATTTATGAAATCTTGACATGTGCTAAAGTGACCCAGGGGGAACCTGCTCCTGGAAAATTCATGTTTCATAATTTTTCTGTTGGAGAGTTGGTACTGAAGGATCTAGATTATTTTAAGGTAAAAACAGGAATGGTTGAACAATGCAAAGAGGAGTTTTTACAGATAGAATAGATGACATTTGTTGCCTGGCTACAATTCATTTTAAGATGACACAAAATGATGCTGCAGAGACCACAGAGCTTTCATAAGAAAACAAAAGCTCTTGGTCACTTTTCTTTAAGTGACTTCTCTTAAGAGAAGCTGAGCTCAATCTGGAATGCTTAGAAATGGCTGCAAGGACAGATCATTTTAGAGCAAGAGATATTTAAAAATGAAAAACTGAAGAAAAACGGGAACTAGAGCAATACAAAATACAATCTCCTACTGAACCCTGAAAGAATCTTACCCCTCACAAGCACCCACCCTTCTTTCTCTCCTCTGAAAAGATAGCTCAAAATTAGAAACTTGTAAATAATGGAAATAGGAAGTTTCTTTCTAACCTGCCAGCTGTGACAGCTTGTCAAAATATTTGAAGTACAATGAAATGGTTTTTATTTTTAACAACTTTTTGACATAAAAATAATACCTGCTTACTGAATAATAATCTAATATACAAGAGTATGTGAAGTATAACGTGAAAATGAGATATCACCGCCTCTCCCCAGAGGTAACTTAGCATTCCTGATCTCTTCTAAGCACATATAAACACAAATATTTATTTATATAAACATCATTCTATCTTTTTCTCTAACCTTTTTTAAAATAATAACATCATTAATATTGACGATTTGACCTCTAAAAATTTTGGACGGTGTAGACTAAGCTGGAATTATTTTAAACCGATGCCATAGAGCTCCAAATGGGATAGCTCTAGAGAGACTGGTGCTAAATTAGTTTGCTTTTAACTAAATGAACACCAAAGGCTTTAAGAAAAAGAGAAAAGTTAACAAAATTGATGCACTGAGACTAATTCTTCTATCACACGACATTTAGAGTATCAGATAAGTTATTGAAGGCACAATTAGGAAACTAGCTTCCAGATAACTAAATTTGCTGATATATTTGCCATAAAAAATGTGATTTAAAAAAAACTTTCCCAAACATGGAAGTAAAAAAGAAGAAAGGAGGCAAAGCATTACCTTTCCAGCTATGAAAAAGGCTTTTTTAAAGTATTGATTTTATCACTAACAGAAGTGTATGTGCGTATCTGTGTGTGTGTGTGTGTGTGTGTGTGTGTGTGTGTGTGTGAAGGGGGAATGAGAGAGAGAATGAGAGAGAGGGAGAGAGATTGAGTCTAATGTGGGTGTGGTAAATTAATGGTTTTAATTCTTCACTCTCTATCGTCGTGTTGTACACCCATACCTCTACATGGCCTCGTAGTGGGATGAGTGTACCTCCCACCTTTTGACAGCTTATGTGACTTGCTTTGGCCAGTGGAGTATTAGCGTATGTAATCTGAGCAAAGACTTGAAATGTACTTGCAAGGCTGGCCTTTCTCTCTTGAGTTTCTAACATCTCTATGAGAACATGTCCCGAAATACATAGAGCAGACCCGCACCTATCCTGTAGTTTGCAGGCAAGCTCGGCTGTGCTTAGCCTAGATCAGCTGAACCCAGCCAACCTATACTTATTTGTGTTGTAAGCCACTGAGTATTTTTGAATGATTTGTTACACAGCATTATGGTTGCAATACCTGATTTATTAGTAGTTATAATTAACCCCAAATAAAAAGTTGTCTTAGCTTTAAGCCCGAAGAACTCTTCTTTTGGACTCTGCTAGGTTATTGGAAAAATTGGGAGAAAGATGATGTTAACCTGAGGTGGACTCTGCCAACGTCAGAGCAAGATTTGGGGAGCTTTGTGAGAAGAATCAGGATGCTCTTTCTAGTAAAAGCAGCCGTGATATGCACGGCCACAAGATAATTGGCGTAACTGTCTTTGTTGAATGAAGCTAACCTTATAAAATAAAACTATTGAGGGATAAAATCAGAGTCCAGTTGAACTCCTCAGCATCACAACCAGAATTATAACCATATGTAAAAGCCTTACATGCTCCCAGATCTTATTGGGACTCTGATTTATTCAAACCTCCTTCCTCAGCTGTGAGGAGCTTATAGAAACTGAGGACCTGGAAGTCACACTAGGATTCCATCATTTAGAGTCATACTAGCCGATATGGTAATTGCTAACCACATGTGGCTATTTACCTTTAACTTAAATAAAATTAAATGACAATTTCAGTTGCTCAGTCACACTAGTCACATTTCAAATGCCTAATAGCCACATGTGGCTAGTGGGTACCATATTGGACAGCTCAAATATAGAGCCCTTTCATCATTGCAAAATATCATTGGGCAGCACTAACTATAGGCAAGAGGACCCATTCATTATTCATCTCTTACAGTCAGGAGGCTGAAGTCATTTGGGATTGAGGCAGAAATTTTGCAGGCCCTTGTTTGAAAAAGGAAATGACGCAAAAGAAGGGGGCAATCAAAGTGTGGGATCTTCATATGGAAGCTACTTTGATATAAAAATTAGATATAGATTATAATATAGATATAGATATAACATAGAGATTGTAACAGCTGTCACTTTACCTATTTTATCTATAATTCAACCAAGCTTAGTCTTCCAGATAGGAAAGACTGAGCTAAAGATATTGTGGCAGGGGCGCCTGGGTGGCACAGCGGTTAAGCGTCTGCCTTCGGCTCAGGACGTGATCCTGGCGTTATGGGATCGAGCCCCGCATCAGGCTCCTCTGCTATGAGCCTGCTTCTTCCTCTCCCACTCCTCCTGCTTGTGTTCCCTCTCTCGCTGGCTGTCTCTATCTCTGTCAAATAAATAAATAAAATCTTAAAAAAAAAAAATAAAGATATTGTGGCAAAGAAGGCAGGAGAGACCTTAATCTTTGTAATTGCCAATCAGCTAAGATTGTGTGGGATCATGTACCTTGAGTAGTTCAAATTTCCAAAGGCTATCTGAATCTTAATTCTATTATTGTGAGTTCAAGCCTAACATATATACTTCTGAGTTTAACTAGGTCTTGACTTGCTGCATTCCATTTGCACAAGGGACTGAGGAGCTTCTTTAAAAAATCATGTCCTATTTGGAACACCAAAAGCAGAGAGACCAAAAGCTGACATTCCTCTTTTGTTACTGCCTCACATATGCATTTGGCTCCTCAAGAGTGATAGTGCAGTGGGAATAACAAGAACCATCCATTATCCAGAAGGCATAGCTGTGCTGAGAAACCAGGGTTGGAAGCAAGAGAAGGAGAATAAGTCTGGTAGTAAATACAAATCTTATTTTTAAACATATATGGGAAACGTGCTGTGATCTTCCAGAAATAGTCTTTGGAGATAGTGCACAAAGGCTGAGATTTCACACTTAGTGAGTGCTGCACATCGTGTCTTTCAGAGGTGGCCTCCCTAATGTCTTCTGCCTCACATGCACTCCTAGAAACTTGCCCCTCCGTGACAAGAGGTGAATCTGTGTGCTTTCCCCTGGAACCTGAGCAGGCAAATAGAGTACGGCAGAAGAGAAATTATGTTACTTCCCACCCTCAGTCATGAAAATGTCATGCGCTTCTGCCTTGTTCTTCTCCCTCGTTCTCCTGGGAAGCTTGATCTTGCATCACATTGTGAGGAAGCCCAAACAGCCTATGTAGAGACTCGTGTGGGAAGGGAATGAGTTCCCGAGCCCTCATCCCCAGCTGAGCTCCTAGCAAACTCCCAACTAACAGCTAATAGTTATTCAGCCATGGGAGTGAGCCATCTTGAAAAAAGACTCTCCATCCCTCAAAAGAAGTACCAAGTTGATGGTATATAGAACTGAGACAAACTGCCCTATTAAGCCCTGGCCAAATTGCAGATTCACAAGCAAAATAAATGATTATTGTTGTTAAAGTCACTATATTTTCAGGTGGTTTATTATGTGGCAATAGATAACTGAAACAAATACACTTTTGCTACCATAACAAACTTGGTGGCTGAAAACAACACATTTATCTCACCTCTCTATAGGTTAGAAATCCACCATGAGTCTCACTGAGCTGAAATCACGATGTTGGCAGGGCCGAGTTCCTTTCTGGAGGCTCCAGGGAGCTAATCCATGTTCTGACTTTTCCATCCTCTAGAGTATTCCCATATTCCTTGGCTCATGCCTCCTTTTCTCCATCTTGAAAACCAGAAATGGTGTGGATTTCTTCTCTCAGAGCATCACCCTTACCCTTGCTTCTGCTCCCCTCTTCCACATTTAAGGACCCTTGTATTATATTGGGTCCATCCAGAGAATCCGGGATCATCTCCCTGTTTTAAGGCCAGCTAATTAGCAAACCTAATTGCACCCGCAACCTTAAAACTCCTTTGCCATCTTACCCAACATATCTACATGTTCCAGCGATTATTAGGGTGTAGACATCTTCAGTGGGGGCATTACTCTGCTTCCACTAGTATGGACAGGAATCAATGAATCTGCATTATAGTTTTAAAGTAACTGTTACGTTGGTTAATGACCTCTAAAGATAACAGCTGAGGCACCCCATCCATTGAGATCTGAGTACAGTTGGTTCAAGCATCATGTTCAGTCAGGGCTTCACATTCTTTCCAGTCGTGCCAGGAGTTCTGGTGGAGGAGACATTGTTCATTGTCACCTCTATTTTTATATTCCCATGGCTCCTAAATTTGTGAAGTTTATGAATTTTCTCACCATCCCACACATAGTGTCCCTGCTCTGTACTATATCTCACTTAGATATAGCATCCCTCTTTTCCTGGATTGTCACAAAAGAGCAAAGCAAATCAAACCAAATATGATTTTAAAAAATGAAGCATGCAGAAAGATTTTACTGAAAGTGTGAGGCGATAGAAGGGGTGTGCATCACAAGAGAAATTTCAAATTACACTTTACACATTCTCTTCAAATGTCAGTTCTGCCAGCTCAGGTCATCCTCCCCACATGGCATAGCTCTCTCTTCGGGAGCAAAACGAAAGAAGATATAATCATCTTATTGCTTCAAGCAGAACGAGGCAACTCCTTCCAGCCTCTGACCCCAAGCTCAGTTCCTGGCTTCCTATTATATACACAGAGTTCATTGATGTGCCCCGTTTCTCCTTTCACCTTCCCTCATCAGTGTCTGTGAAAGGAAAGGAAAGAGAGAGGTCTCTTTCCAGAGTAATGTCACAGTACAGGGTTTCTCTGTCATCCAAAAGTAGAGTGTTCTATGAAACCTTCGAAAGGAGCCGAAACCGTGCAAAGAAGCATTTACCAATAATTTATAGGGAAAATTTGTGAGCATTCCCGAACCAAAAAATAACCTCTCTTAGGGTTTTCTGATGCCTTAGGACACAGATGCACAAAATAAATTGAGATCAAGCACAGTGCTCACAGACTCAATTCAAAGCTACGGCGGCTTGATGCTGAGAGGCTGAGCGTGTTCCCTGGAAGGAGGTTGGCCGGACCACTCGCTGCTCAGGGTGCACACTGACTCTGTAAGCTCTCGCTGCAAACAAACGCTGAACGCTGTTTTCACTTTTCACCTTTTAAAAAAAAAGAAGGAAATAATCCTCTTTGGGTTTCTTTCAGTTAGCAAAAACAGGTGCTAATGTAGGTCTCTCATAAAAGCAAAGTGGTGTGACGCAGACTTGCAAACAGCAGGAGATAACCTGTACCACTATTTCCCTCTACCCCCTTAGAAGGCAGCAAAGCTTCCTGTCTGTTTTGCTTTAAAATATATTTTCTCCTACCTTCAGTTATGTGAACATAAAAGAAATATTTATGTAACACTGATATTTAGGAAATCGTGTGAATTCAGGGATCTGGGGAATCTCAGGAAAATGTTTTTTTCTGGGTTTTTGTTCCTCATCACCTCATGCCCTGCTGTGACCCAGAGACCAAAAAGGCAGACAAAGCAAGCCAAGCAAGGAGGCTGCTAATCAGCAAAGTACTTGGTTATGTGTGCTTGAAAAACAAAAGGGGAAGTTCTTGCCAGGAGCTGGCCTCAGCCCAGAGCAGCGTGGTGCCAAAGTCAGGAAACGATAACAAGCCCAGATGTAAGCCAGAGTCTGCAGAGCACCTCAGACTTTCCAAGGAAAATTAAAAACTAATAACCAGATCATACATTCTGAGCTCTGTGCCCTGTGGGCTTCGGCTGCATTTTGGATAAGGTGAGAAAGAGAGGGAAGAACAGGTGGCTAGGGAAAGAAGCAAAGCTTTCACCAAGGCTACAGGTGGAGCGTCGACCGCCTTCTCACTGGCACCAGAGGGCTCGAGAAGTCACTGGCGTGCGTTTGCTAAAGCTGTGTTAATATTTGTTTGAGGAGAGGTAGTCAGCTTTGATAGAAAATTTTAGTGGGGCAGGGTTATGAATAATTTGAAAAACTTAGAAAGACTGAAGCTTCAAATAGCATAAAAGGCATAATGATGGGTGCACAGTAGGATGTGACTGGAAACAGCTGCGAACCCACCTTAGCGGGGTGAGCCTGGGCCAAGGAGTCTGGCCTGAAATCCTTGTTCTACCACATGCCAAGGTTCAATTAACTCATTTGTGAGATGGGATAAATCTACAAACCCCTTCTCGTTGTGAGGATTAAATAAGATCATACATGAAAATCACTGACCACAATGCAATGTGTGACCCATACCACATGCTCAGTAATGGCAAATACATGTTATATTGTATATGTGTGTAAGTATAGATAATAAGTATTTTCCACTCAAGGGAATTGATCCTGTAAGGGGAAAAAAATGCCTATTAGGATAAAGGGAAACATTCCAACTAGGTTTGATCTACTTCTAAAAAGTTGTCCCAGATACAAAGGCTAGACGTAATATTCAAGCAAAAAGAACTCTACTTGCTAACACTTCAGAAGAACTATAAATACTAAACCAAAACAAAAAAATTTTTTATCTGGAATTAAGTGTAGGAATGGAACAATAAAAAACAGCTCAAGTATCTTTATTACTGTAACTTACGTATTGTGTATGGCTTATACATTCAAAATCCCTGGAATAAACCCAGCAGGGTTTTAACACAGAAACTTTAAATTGGAAGCAACCTAACTCCTAGCTGTGCACCAAAGCTACCCACGGGGTGGTGAAACTGCTGCGGGAGTTTCTGTGAGGAGCTTGCCCGGCTGCCTTTTAGAATTGGCTGCACTGTTCAAAGTGGTATCTGTAGGCTCCTCAGCAGACAGCAGACCAACCTCCTGGGGCATTAATGTCTAAAATGAAACGCATATACCTAATGCAATCCAGATAGCACTTCACTGGAGCTTCTTCAAATGCAGCTCCCTGTTTCCCATTAGTATTGGAAAGTTGGGAATATTTTTGCTGATTTTTTAATGTCTATTTAACATGATCATCCTTGAATCCGTTCTTCCTTTTACCTCTCATCCCATCAAATCAACCAGCAAGCCTCACTGAATCTGTCTTTAAAACATATGGCAAATCCATCCATTCATTTCCCAGCTCCCCAAGAGATCAGCAACCCGAATTAAAAACATCATCATTTGTCACCTGGGCTAAGAAAATAGCTTCCCAGCTGTTCTCCTTATTTCCATCTCATCTCCAAAATGGCAGCAGTCTTCTAAGTGTAGATGTGTGGATCAGGTTTGGGACCCGTATGAAGCCCTCCATGGTTTCCCTCTGCATTTAGAATAATATACAAATGCTTCACACTGCCTATACTGCATACTTCCTATGTGATCTGGCCCCTATCTCCCTCATCAAACTCACTTCCCATCCATCTTCCACTCAGTCCTGTGCTCCAGACATTCTTGCCTTTATTCTCTTCCTCAAATACCCCCAGTTTATTCCCACCTTATGACCCTAGTACTATGTGCTTCTATTTGGAATGCTATTCTCCCAAAATCTCCCTTCTCTAATTACTTGTTGTCAATCACATCTTCATTTACATGTCATCTCCTCAGAGATGTCTTCCCCAGTTAACCAATCTAACCAAGACCATAATCCACTCTGCCATATCTCTCTTTTCATATCATTTTAGCATTTGATATCTGTAGGTTTTATTTGTCTCTCTGGTTTATCATTGTAATCCCAGTATCTACATCAATGTCTGACAGTATCAGCCAATGTTCAGTAAATAACAAAAGAATGAATAAATGAGTGAATGAATGAATGAATGGCAGTACAGGTAAAAACGTGGTATATGAAAGTCCGTTTAGTCACTAAAGGGGCTTACAGATAGACAAGAATGTGTGAGAAAGAGACTTGGAGCACTAAATGGTATTCTGATTTAAGGACTAAAATAAATTTATTCCATATTTTTTCCTAAGCCTAAACCTACTTAACACAATTTCCAAGTGACAAGAAATTTTATCACCACCAGGTCTAGATAAGTAGCCTAAATCTTGTTAATAAAAATAATAATTTTAAAAATTGTCAACATTTAGTTGGAAATATAATGTAAAACCTATTAGCTCTTCTGTACAGAACTTTTTCTCAACATGCAGTTTATTTTTACATTTTTGGCTTTTATCTCTCCCTTCCTTTAAATCTTTCAGAAACATTCCTTTCTGAATCTTGATGACTTTCAATTGTGGGTCAATTCCCAACTTTTAAAACATACTTTTCATAATGGGCAGAAAGAGATCAAGGAAATAGGATCCCAAATATGGATTTGCCTCCTTGATTTGACCTATGTGTACTTGAAAGAAAGCGTCCAAATATGCCGCAAAAGTAAGTAACCATGATACCTGCCAAATGTTCCCAAAGCACAAACCAACACATGCAATTAAGAAATGAGATGAAGAAATGGGAATAAAAATGATGTGGAATCCAATAAGTCCACCTCCCTGCCAGTAGCACCCCACACTGCGAATCTCACAACAACCAGTCCTACCACAGACTGCGGCACAACACACATTTTTTGCTGGCACTCCCTCTGAGAAGCATGAACCTCCACTTGGCTCATGCTTAGAAGAATGCTTCTTTGGTCTTCAGTTTTACAAGTTTTCTTTTTTGCTTTTTAAGAAAAAAAATGACTTAATTTTTTAAGAACAGTTTTAGGTTCATAGCAAACTTAAGGGGAAGGTACAGAGATTTCTCATACATTCCCCACCCCTACACATGCATAGATTTGCCCCACTATCAATATCCACCCCCTACAGTGGTAACTTTTTTTTTTTTACAATTGATAAACCTACATTGACATATCATACTCACTCAAAGTCCGTAGTTTACATTACGGTTCACTCTTGGTGTTGTACATTCTACGGGTTTGGACAAATATATAATGACATGCCCATTATTACGGCAGCATAGAGTAGTTTCACTGCCCTAAAAATCCTCTGTGCTCCATCTATTCATCCCTACACCTACCCCAACTCCTGGAAGCTACCAATCTTTTTATTGTCTCCATAGTTTGGCCTTTTTAGATGTCATATAGTTGGAATCATACAACATGTAGCCTTTTCAGATCGGCTTCTTTCAACTTAGTAATAAACATTTAAGATTCCTTTATGTCTTTTCATTGCTTGACAGCTCATTTCTTTTCAGTGCTGAGTAATATTCCATTGTCTGGATGTACCACAGTTTATTGATCCATTCACCTGCTGGAGAACATCTTGATTGCTTCCAAGTTTGGGAAGTTAGGAAGTTAGCTGCTATAGAGATACATATGCATGTTTTTGTGTGGACATAACTTTTTAACAACTTTGGGTAAATACCAAGGAGTGCAATTGCTAAATCATATGCTAAGAATATATTTAATATTCTGAGAAATAGCCTATCTTCCAAAGTGGCCATACCATTTTGCATTTCCATCAGCAATTGATGAGAGTTCCTATTGCTCCACATCATCACCAGGATTGGTGTTGTCAGTGTTCTGGATTTTGGCCATTTTAACAAGTATGGAGTGATATCTCACTGTTGTTTTAATTTGCTTTTCCCTGATGACATGATGAGAGCAACTTTTTAAATGCTTATTTGCCATCTATATATCTTCTTTAGTGAAGTTCAGTTAATGTCTTTGAGCCATTTTTTAAAAATCAGGATGTTTGTCCTTATTATTGAATTTTAGGGTTTCTTTGTATATTTTGGATAACAGTCCTTTATCAGATGTGTCTTTTGCAAATATTTTCTCACAATCTGTGGCTTATCTTCTCAGTTTCCTAACAGTGTCTTTTGCAGAGTAGAAGTTTTTAATTTTCTTGCAGTCCAACTTATCAATTATTTCTTTCATGGACCATACTTTTGGTGTTGTACCTAGAAAGTCATCATCATACCCAAGGTCGACTAGATTGTCTCCTGTGTTATCTTCTAGAAGTTTTATAGTTTTGAATTTTATATTTAGGTCTGTGACCATTTTGAGTTCATTTTTGTGAAGGGTATAAGGTCTGTGTCTCAATACATTTTTTTTTTTTGCATATGGATGTCCAGTTGTTCAAGCACCATTTGTTGAAAAGACTATCTTTATCCAATGTATTGCCTTTGTTCATTGTCAAAAATAAGTTGACTATATTTATATGAGTCTATTTCTGGGATCTCTATTCTGTTGCATGATCTATTTGTCTATTTGTCTGCTAATATTACACTATCTTGATCACTGTAGCTTTATAGTAAATCTTGAAGTTGGGTAGTGTCAGGCCTCCAATTTTGTCATTTCCTTCAATATTGCGTTGTTTTTTCTAGGTCTTTTACCTCTTCATATAAACTTTAGAATTACTTTGTTGATACCCACAGAATAACTTGCTGGGATTTTGATTGGGATTGTACTGAATGTACAGATCAAGTTGGGAAGAACTGCTATCTTGGCAATATTGTTTTCCTATCCATGAACATGGAATTTCTCTTCATTTAGTTCTTAGATTTTGTTCATTCAGAGTATTATAGTTTCCTCATATAGATCTTGTACACATTTTGTAAATTTATACCTTAGTATTTCATTTTTATGGTGCCAATGCAAATAGCATAGTGTTTTTAATTTCAAATTCCATGTGTTCATTGTTGGTATTTAAGAAAGTAAATGATTTTTGTATAGTACCTTCACATCCTACATCTTTGATATAATCACTTATTAGTTCTAGGGGTTTCTTGTCAATTCTTTCAGATTTTCTATATAGATGATGCTGTCATGTGCAAAAAAAAGGACAATATTATATCTTCCTTTCAAATACATATACCTTTTTTTCTTCTGTTATTGTATTAGCTAGAACTTCCAGTACAGTGTTGAAAAGGAGTGGTGAGGGGGACATCTTTGTCTTGCACGTGATCTTAGTGAAAAAACCTTCAAATTTCTCACCTTTGAGTATGATGTTAGCTGTAGATTTTTTTTTTTTTTTGTAGATATTCTTCATCAAGCTGAAGAAGTTTCCCTCTATTACTAGTTTCCTGGGTTTTTATTATGAATGGTGTTGGATTTTATGCAATAGATTAAATCTATTGATATGATCATGAGATTTTTCTTTCTTAGGCTGTTGATGTGGATTACGTTAATTGATTTTTCAAATGTTGAATCAACCTTACATACCTGAGACAGATTGCGCTTAGACATTGTGTATAGTTCTTTTTAATCAAAAGGTGCCTGAATACAAATTCACTAGCCAAGTTAGACTAAATCTCCAGCAAACTGGATAACTCTGTGCTTATTTGGGAAAACCTGGACTTAAAACAAGGCCCTTCCCCTTTCGTTTCTGGTTCCCACTCATCCAGCTCATATTGCATATGCATTTCTTTGATCCATGAAGATTGCGTGGGTTTGAGGGGTAGGGTTGTCTCCATTTCAAACTCTAGGAAAAAGTGTTGCTTCCTGTTGGGAGTGACCCCATCTCTAGTAGCAGAGATTAAGGAAAACACTGTGTTCAAAGTTAGATTTTTTTAAATAACTGTAGTGAATAATTTCTCTGCTATTGATAGGAAAAAAAAAACCATATCAAGAGGTGAAATTAGTAACCATTTTGAATAAAGCATGTCCATATGAAAATATTAGATAATAATTAGTCATTGGAGAAGGAGGCCTCATAAATTTTATGGGTGTACGCATAACAATTATTATCCCTTCTGAGCAGAATATAAAAATGAGTACATACATCTCCAAATTTTCGTCACAATACACACCAGTAATGATACCCAGCACCCATTTACAAACTCTAGGACCAAATTGATGTGCAGCTTATTAACTTATTGCAAGTAAATTGATAATTGTAATACAAGAATATATATAAATTCCAAAAATAAGATGTAAATAAGGTATTATGAAAGTTTTCTTGGGAGGGGTCTATTTGAACTGGGAGTTAAAAATGAATTCTAATTTTTGTTATCATAAAATGACCAGAGAATATTATAGAGTGTTTGAAAAATACATTGGAAAACACACATAATTCCATCCTCCTTACAAACCTGTTATCTGCATTACGTGTCTTTCAAGCGTGTTTTCACATGTGTATGTATTTTATATATTGATATTTATATTGTATATATACTTTTTAAAAACTTTTAAACTTACTTTCAAAAGTCTTTGTTGCCAGAACTGTCCTCATAATTATCACTTTTGGATTACAACATAATATTTTATGAGGTAACTTTACCATAATTTAATTAATATTTCCACTATTATTTGACACTCAAGTTCTTTTCAATATCAAAAATGATATTGGAAGGGGACACCTGGGTGGCTCAGTCAGTTAAGCGTCTGCCTTCGGCTCATGCCATAATCCCAGGTTCCTAGGATTGAGCCCCGCATCAGGCTCCCTGCTCAGTGGGGAGTTTGCTTCTCCCTCTGCCCCTCCGCCTGCTCAAGCTCTCTCTCTCTCTTGCTTTGTCTCTCTCTCAAATAAATAAATAAAATCTTGAAAAAATTATATTGGAAGTAGACATCTTCACAGGTAAGATTTTTTTCTCTTCCTCTGGTTTCTTTCCTTAAGATAAATTTATAAAGGTGGAATTCTCAGATCTCTGCTTCCAAAAATTTTTTACAACTCTTAATATGCTGTATCGAGTTACTTCACAAAAGTAAAATAATCCTTTCTCCAGCCATCTAAGAGGGTTCCAGATTCACTTCAACTTCACCAGCAAAGAGACTTCTATCAATTTGTCTCTCTGAAATTTAATAGGTAAAAATGGTATTTTATTCAAGCTTTCATTTCCGTTCTTTGATTACTAGTGAGATCGTTTTAACATGCTAAGTAATAATTATGTCTCCCCCTTTTTGTATGGTTTATTACAGTTTTTAAATGAGTTTTTCCAATTGTAGGGAGATCTTTTCAAGAGAAAACCCAGACTGGTGAAGGTACAAGCACATAATAAACACAGAGTACATGGATTTGTTTGGATTATAGAGTGCACAGGGGGGGAGGGCAGAAAACAAAGCTATATATCAAGCTGTGACCAAATCATAGAGGTCAGAGAAGGGAAAACAATTTCCTCAACAAGACTTAAGTATCCTTTTCTTGGTAGAGTTGTGTCAGATGTGAATTAACAGTTCTTAAATAGGATTTATCCACAGTGGTTCATCAATGACAACAAAAAAGTAATAAATCCCCAGTTTCTTCTCTTCCTCATGACTCATGAAACAATTAATTACATTCTTTAGACTCCAGGACAAAGGTGTGATAAAAATATGTTCATGTCTTTCTGCATATGGTGAATGTATTCTTATCAAATATTGTTTTAGAATGTCCGTGTTAGTTTTTGCAATCACGGAAATTTAAATGTAGGATAAGTAGACAAGAATTTTAGCTTCCAGTTGACATATAAACTAAATTATATAACATGCATATGCGGTGTCATCCTAGTAGTTGATTAATTACCAATACACAAAACAACTTTAAAAATAGTACCATAGGTTACAGCAAGCAAGGTCAAGTAAAATAGTGCCATTTCAATATGACTACCAAAGCCCTACTACTCAGAGAGGGTTTGAAATTATCCTAGGCTACCTGACTATAATTTAACTTGATTTTAGTCATTCTCTATGTTTTCTTGTCCGTGTGTGTGTGTGCGCGCGCGCGTTGGTTTTGAGATGTTTTTAAATGACATATAAATAAGCTTTGCTGCTTTGGTTATTACTTTTATCAAATAATGTGTTTGATGTACAAGAAGATTCAGTGAATTTGTTCTTAATGTGCTATAACAGTAAGAATAAACATTAAATGATTACAGGTACTTTTTTGCACTCAATTTATATAATATAATTTACAATAAGCTTATCAAATCTATAGAAAATAAGATTCATTTCTGTGATTACCATCTGTTATAGCAGAATCCTAGGCCCTACCTCTTAACTACAGAGGGAAAATTTGTTATTCACTCAACACTGCTTTGTTTGAGAGGCTTGGTTCTTTATAAGAGCAGTCAGTGTTAAAGGTGATAAGACAGTGTAAGAACTCTGGCTTAGTGACAATTTCCTTAGTGATTGAGAAGAAGCAGCCACTGCTCTTGAGCAAAATGAGTTGTACTTCTGCTCTTGATTTTTGCCCAGTGATAGAACTATCGATACAACTGCATTATTGAAACTCATGCATGAAAAACAACAATATTATCTCATGTCTAAAATTCTAACTCCCTATTTCCTTTTTCCATCTTATAGTTAAAATGTGATTTTTTAAAGTAGGTTTTCTTGGTAATGTAACTCTGGAGATGTAGCAGGATAGATCATTTTGATAAAAATAGTATTTGTTTTATCTCAATATTTGCTATTTAGGAATTGGTTTTTGTAGTAAAATTGGGGGTTTTTTGTTTGTTCTTGTTTATTTTGTGGTTTTATATCGGCTATTTTATTAATTTACTCACTTATCTGGTCTTTGCTGGTAGAAGGTATGTTATGCACACACCAACTAAAACATCTAGATAGAAGGTAAACATTCAATTATATGAATGGTCCACCTACATTATGCCAAATATCTGAACACTGGAAATGGTTCTTAATTTCTATTCAGTTGACTATAAATGATACCAAACTCAATCACTGTCAATAGACACAATTTAAAGTATTAGGGTAATTCAACTTGTAAGGTATCTATGAAGTAGATCCCATTTGGGGAGTTCAGCATGAAAAAAAAAGAGAGAGAGAAAGACTGCTAAACAGTTATAGAGTCACCAAGGAAGAATTCCAAGGACAGGACATGGAATTCCTATGAATTCTTGGCTCACTCACTCATTTGCTTACTTATTCACTTATCCAGTAAGTATATGCAATGCTATTGAAACCAGAATTTGGTTTGGGAAATGACGCATTAGAGTGGCATTATTTAAATTTTCTCTCAGAGAAAATTCTTCTGCTGCACATCTGCCCTCCTTATTACCATTTTTGAACTTTTGGTTTGATTAACTTTTGACAGAATATATTATATAGGGCTTTCTGACTGGCAGTTTCCTGCCCTTTATGCACTGAGCATAAATAGATTACTCTAAAAGTTACCTAGAGAAGAGGATCAAAGGGTGCATCATCCAATTGGAGGATATATTAAGGACTTCATGTAAGCCATCTTATCCTGTAGGATTAACTTTCTGTTTGTATTTTGCTATTGTTATTGTTGGACATCTTCTCTTTCCCTCTCTCCCTTGTCTCCTCTCTCTCATTTCAACCGGAAAATGCTGTGCAGGTGTTATTCATCATTGAAAATACACTCTGTTACAGACAATTTAGTTTATGTGCCAGAGCAAATACACAGTTACAGACAATTTATTTAATGCAACCAGGAAGTTTTGGTATCTGATCATAGCTCCTAGTTGGAGCAAGAGGAGCTAAGGACAACAGGAAATAATTTAGCAGGTCTGCATGCAGTTAAAGCAGAGGATAGGCAAACAATTTGTGGGAGCTAAAGCAATACAGAAAAGGGAGAGTTTGTCTATCTCATGGTCGGTACTGCCCTTGATCATCCTCCATCGTAGAAATTCCTCTTGCAGACAGCAAAGACAGAAGCAGAAAATAGCACCAAAAGAATTAGAAGTTTTTCCTTGTCAGAGAACAGATTTATCTTAAAAGAAGTAGAATAATGTGTGTTTTCTCGTTAAGCAGCCTATGGGAACAAGAATCCAGGCAGCCTCTGGGAATTGGCAGGACAAGAATCAGATCTTAAAATGGAGAAAGGAGGAGAAGATGCAATAGTTTTGCAGAGTCAGAGCTCAAGCCAAGGTTGCAAAACAGGAAAGATCCTACTCAGAACAGAAGAGGAAATCTAGGTACAATCGCAGGGATCCACCTGAGGATAACACATCTCAAGACTCAGCTGCCCAAGGCTCCACACACACACTTTCACCATCAGGCATCATTGGCTCTAAATCTGGGCAGGGCTGGTGCTGTAGGGAGGTGAAATCCAGGCCAGTGGTGAAGAGCAGGCAGGGACAGGCATTTGCCATATTAGTGTTATTATTTTCTTTTCAGTTTCTGACCTCTTTGGGAGTAGGCGTATGTGCCACTGATCTTTCTCTAATGATAAATCCTATCTTTTTCATTCATTTTGATTGTCTTCTTCATGAATGTTACCCTTGGCTGTGGTATTCTTTCTCTGTCGCTCTTGTTAAAAAAGAGATCCGTTTTGTGTAAAGAGGATAAAGGAGTCACCTAGTTACTCTTCTCAAATGTTCATCGTAGTTCCGGTACTTGTTTACTTGAAATCTTTTTATAATAATCATAGGCTTTGATGTAGGCTACAGTATTAATGTACTATAATGTAAATATAAATTCCACTTGTATTAGAGAATTCCCTGCCCAGATACTCTGAAGTTAATTAATCTGTGCTATACATTGTAGACTGAGTATTCCTTCTTTCTTTTGATAGGAGATGAGTGGATTATGTAACATAAAAAACTGACCCCTCTTCTCAAAGTCAAGAGGCTGAAATTACCCCAAGAGAAAGACTTTAGTGTCTTTTACCTGACATTGACCACTGTTTCCAATTTTCTAGATGTACTGAATAAGTAGACAATATCAGATATTCAAAAATCCTCATTCCTTTTAATTAGCTTTTAATTAGCTTTCTATGTTCCTTCATGAAGATTCAACTTTTTTATAATCATACAGAGTTCATGACTTCTACATATTCTTAATGCCACTGAAGTCAGAATTTTACATAATAATTGGTTACTTAAAATGCAATAGCATGGTAGACAAGCTATAAGCTGATGACTTTGAATTAGTGTGGTCTTTGATAAGATTTTTATTCCACTGCCTCGAGAATCATAAACTTAGGAAAAAGTTGTTTAGAATTGGATAAAACCCAGAAGTAGTAAAAACTGAAATTCCTAAATCAAGTGACACAGATGTCAATGAACCAAAGAAATAATCACCGAACTAGCCCAAGGATTATTCTTTCCCTTAACCTCTATCTCTACCCCACTCCCACCACCAGCAAAATATGTAAAGGAAAAAGAATACTCAATGATCAAGTGAATCCAAAATTATTTTATTGAAATATCTAAATTCTTTAAGGGTAAAAATTCTACTCTTGCCTGAAATACCATAATTTTCTATGAAGATGGTCTTGAGATCTACAAAGTGTCACTGAGCTGGTGTCACCATTCACTATTTTGTGATGATTGATCTAAGGCTGTGATGGACTTTGCCTTTGAACTTTATAGTAAAAATAGTGTATAGAATAAACAGAAAAAAATATAAAACAGCAGATGATATGTTTTACTACCTGAGAGAACAAAATACGCTTAAGAAACCTACTTGGTTTATGGCCTACATAAGAATGAATGTTAGAGCTAGCAATTATTGATACATTCTCCTTATTTAGTAGATGTAAAAAAATTAGAGACTAAATAATTGGCTCAAAAACACAAAGCAATAGTTTTGCATTCTTTAAAGTAAGTCCAATAATATATGTATTTTTTAAAATTGCACTATGTAGTAGGTGGGAATATGACATATATTCCAAAACATTAAAATTTCACCTTTTAGTGTTTTATTTGAAAGTATTTCCATTCTAAATTTATTTTCATGTATTTTGTTTGGACTTTATTTTAATTAGCCTAGTTCACTGAGGTTCTAAATCTTTTTCCTCCAAAGGTAAAGCTTAGCAGTATTGTTTATTGTTTTCTATAAACTACACTCTAGTGAAATATTGAGAGATACTTTCGCATCTGATATTGTCCAAGTGATGAAACTTCAGCCAGCTACCTAGAGATAATATTTTTAAATGGAGTTATTTCTCACCAACATCGAGAGATTTTCCTTGCTTTTATGGTTAGTTTTTCTTCAATCAGTTCAATTATGCCTGGTTGCAGGACACTTTCTTTCATCACTGGGTCATTCTAGAGGCTGAAATGTGAGTGAATAATGTGATGCCGATGAGTATTATCTGCTAAGCTCAAAACCAGTCCGAGGTGGAAAGACTCAAAGCCATGAAAGGGTCACCTCACATGTGTTGGGCCACATAAATCCAGGTAAATAATCTAAATGTCCTGAGGGGATCCTCTATATTTCCCAGACAATGGAACATCTCGTACAAACTCAGAAACCAAGTTTTTGCTTGGTATTACTCTGTTATTAAAAGACTATTCAGAAAAACTTGAATTCTGTTGCCTCTGCAACAATAGTTGTCAAATATTTTGATCTCTTTACACTCTTAAGAATTACTGAATATTCCCAAAGAATTTTTTATTATATGGGTTATTTTTATCAGTATTTACCATATTAGAGATTAAAACTAGATTTACATTTTTGTTTAATTTTAAGATGCAATGAAGTCATTATATATTAAAAATAAATAACATCTTTTTTAAAGACAATAACTACATTTTCCAAAACAAATTATTGAGAACAATGACACTGTTTGTATTATGGCGAATCTCATTACTGTCTGGCCCAATAGAAAACAACTGGGTTCTCATTTCTGCTTTTGCAGTCAATCTGCTGTGATTCATTATTTTGGTTGAAGTATAAGAAGAAAATCAGGCCTCATGGGGATATTTAGTTGGAAGGGGGAGGATATTATAGGCCTCCAAAAATGGCAGCAGAGACACACAGGGGTCCAAAAACAACACTTTGAGAATCGCAGTTCCAGAAAATACAAGGCTTTATTCCATCCAGTACTCGGAGAACATGACAACTTAGGAGCCCCAGTTTCATTATTCAGAAATGACAACGAGACTCCTTTTTGCAAGAAAACCTAAAAGCCTATCAGCAAAGCACTGCTTTCTTAGAAGAGCTCCTATAATTCAAAGCCTATATGTCTCAAAAGGGTCATTTTAGTCCACAGCTCCCTCCTGTATTCCGAGCCACTGCCTTTCAGACATTTTGGACATTATAAAACCCTGCAATCTGTTATATGGAGGCCTCAAAACTTGGAGGACAACTGTCAATTCAAAGCCATAATGTAAAGCCTTATTTCTACCAGTTCTTGGTATAGAACATCTGAGGGGCTACTCCACCCTTGTTCCAGTTCTAAGATACCATAGTATTCACAACCAAGCACTTATGGTTCCTTTATCCCCTTCATTTTTTTATGGCCCTGGAGTGCTTGGCTGAGTCTCAATTCTATAGACCTTTAGAGTTTTTACTTTTTCCTCAGGGATATATTTTGCATCTCTGGAGTCTCTGAACTAATAATTTTAAACCAAATAATGCAAATTTATCTTTAATAATGGAACCTCTTATCTTCCCCTACGATGTTATAGTTCAATTTCTTTATCTTTCAGATAAGAAAACAGACACCAAGAAGGACCAAATGACTTTCCCAAGGGTACACAGAAATTAAAGCAAAATTTATATCCATCCCTTTATGGACTCATAACAGCAGCGATGTTAGACTGTCTAATGGACTGGAATAAATATGGCACTAGAACTATACACCTGAGAGCCCTTTCCCACACTTATGACCTCACACAGTTGAAACATTCTATAACTGACCCACCACTAACCCTAAACTCCAACATGGCTTTCATGTTCAGGGAGGCAAGGACCTTCCTGACAGAACCATGAATTAGTTTAGGATTGCCAAGAATGAAGAGCAACCTTAACTCAAACCAATTAAGGTCATATCAGATCTCCTTTTCTCTACAAGGCGAACCAGTTTTGCACAGTTCCGTCCAGATATTATGCTATTGCTGACCTATATTTAGAAATATTGAATGGAAAAAAATTTCCTCAGGTGTTGGGGATCCAATATACCTTAATAGATCTTGGCTCTTTAAGGCAGAGAGATGTTGGCTTCTTCATAAAAATGGTTTGAATAATCGAGTTGCCTCCTTTTCAGGGAAGAAGAAATGGCTTCCCGTGGAGCTATCCATAGTGCTCATCATAGGGCATCATTTTTCAGCCTGCTCTCCCAGCTCAGATCTGCCCTGCTTCCAAGTATTTCTAGAACACCAAGCTTCTTTGTGAGACTTGCTATGACTTTTTATTGACACAGTGCCTATATTTTTTATCTCCAGAGACCCTACACTGCGAGTTAATATTGCCAGTCCTATGCCTTACATGTTCATCTCCCTCTTTGATAGCCTTATATTTGTCAGGAATCTGCCCACCTGCCTCTGCTCCTGGCTTGGACTCCATTGGCCCAGGTACATTGCCCTTCCTGAGATGAAATAGTAGCCAAGACTCACCTTAAGAGTAAGCAGTAAGAATGATTTAAGGATGACAGGAAAATCTGTCTTGCCCCAAAGCAACTCCCCCTTATAGACTTGCAATGTGACAAAGATCACATTGGTGATGTAGTATCAAGAAACAATAGTAACTGGTTTTACATAGGCACTGGATTAAATACTTTAGATACTTTGTCTAATTAACATTCACAACACCCCCATGAGATAGGTATCGTTATCCTCCAATTTACAGTCAAGAGATCGAAGACTCAAAGAAGTTAATACCATATCCAGTTTAGCACAAATAGTATGTAGCTGATGCAGTTTCATCCTTAAATCTGTCTGACTCTCCACTCAGTGCCTTCTGCCTTGCAGAATGGAATCTAAAAGAACCTCGGGCATCCTTAAATTCATTTTCATTTATATGTAAGCAACATTTGGCATCTGGCCTTTAATATCTCTTTGATTTAGGCACTTTATCATTTCTGTGTCACATGTTCATTCACCCCTGACTGAGGGTAGGGAAAATTTATGTTCTTTACAAACCAACTGATTAAGTGAAGGTACAAAGCTATGTCATCATAAACATCTAATCCCTTCCTCTGTACCAGGTAACAGGCAATTAAATCAGAGTGATTTGTTCCAGGCCAGAAGCTCATTGACCAACACAAGACATCTGTACTTTTTTTGAGCTTAGAGATACCATTAACACCACAGAGCCCCATGAAGGAAAGTTTTGCGAGTGATGGATTTAAGCTTTGTCCTTTGAGAGCTAGATGTGATTATCTCCATCAGCTTTTGTTCACACTTTCAGAGTTCATTTTTTATTTTCACTTAATTGTCACCTAATTCTAATACATAGTCCCAAGCCTCAGAGAACTAACTCCGGGCCAAGCACTCACTTGACCAGTCAGTTAGTATTTTAACCCATGAGGTGACACAACTGAAGAGTTTTCTTCCTTCTTCTTTTAAAATTCAACAAGTGATTTTTGGTAGCTACATAGAAAGGTTATCTTTACCACCCCAGTACCCAAAGATCCTCTTTACTCTTGAAGTACTTGAGGGTGTCCTAAGGTTGCTAGATGTAGGAGGAGTAGGGACTTGTGGTGCCTGCTAGGCATGGCTCCCACCCCTGTGGTAATGTACCCACCCAAAGATCTTGTAGTCTGGTACCTAGACCTGGCCCAAAATACCCCTGGGACCCTAAAACACTGCCCCTTTATAAGCACTGGCCACACTTTTAGCACACTGGTTCAACATTGCCCCCAGCAATGACCATTATCATACCACTTGCTGGGCTCCTTCACCCTTTACCCTTCTTCCTTAGCCTTCTTCTTCATTCATATTTCCATCCCTTCAATCCCTCCCATCAAAGTTCTGTTCTCTTACCACTTTTGATTCTTGGGCTACCTGAAAATATTTGAAAACCTATCAAAACAGAATTGTCATCATTAACAACAGAAAAAAAATGTTTCCCCTTCTTGAGGGCAATGAAGTCTTTTCTTCTTTATTCACTGTAAAGTAAGAGAATTGCCCATGTTCTTTGCTGGGGAGTATTGTATTTCCCACCCTAAATGGGCCACACAATCAATTCAAGAGAAAAATTTCTTTTCATATCATAACCCATAATAGTGGGTTAAATATTTGTACCCCTTAAATACATATAGAAGAATATGATTAGATATCACCTAAACTCCCAGTTACCAGAAATACCATGTTCCAGGTGGTGTTATAGACTGAATGTTTGTGTCCCCCCAACATTCATATGTTGAAGCTTTAACTCCCAATGTGATGGTCTTAGGACGTTTTGGAGGTAATTAGGTTTAGATGAGGTCATGATAGTAAGGCCTTCCTAATGGGATGAATATCTTTGTAAGAAGAGGAAGAAAGGTCAAACTCTGTCTCTCTTCACCATGTGGAGACACAGTAAGAAGACTGCAAGCCAGGAAGACAGCTCTCACCACACCCCAATCATGCTGACATTTTCAGTCTTCAGAACTGTGAGAAAAAAAAGAAATTCTGTTGTTTATGCCACCCATTCTTCAGAACTGTGAGAAAAAAAAAAATTCTGTTGTTTATGCCACCCATTCTATAGTATTTTGTTATGGCAGCCCAAGCAGACTAAGACATATTATCTTCCAGATATATCACTTTATTTTTTATTCATTTATTAATATCTGCTACTTTTAAGCTAAAATAGCATTATACCACAGTGTATCTTTAACCTTTTGTAGTTTATCAGTCCTGATAATGCCATACCATACTATTATAGGCCCCTGTCTTCTGCATCATTTTCTGGGGCTGCTGAAACTAATTACCACAAACTTGATAGTTCAAAACAACAGAAATGTGTTACGTCTCAGTTCCAGAGGCCAGAAGTCTAAAATCAAGGTTTTGGCAAGACTGCACTTCCTCCTGAAAGTCTAGGCTAAAACTGTTCCTTGCCTCTTCTAGCTTGTGGAGGCGGCGGGTGCTCCTTGGTTTGCGGCTACATCACTTCAGTGTCTGTGTCCATCTTCATATCGATAGCCTTCTGCACTGTAACAGTGTGTGCCTGCCTCAAAACGCCCTCTACATTTTTCTTATAAGCATACTTGTAATTAGACTTAGGGCCTACTCAGATAACCCAGGCTTAATGTCAACACTCAAGATCCTTAATTTAATCACATTGTTTGCCCTATAAGATAATATTTACAGGTTATGAGGATTTGAAGGAAAATACACCTTTGGGGAGGAGTGGCATTTTTTTTACCCCACCGAATCCATCTTCTGGTTCCCAAAGATTCACATCCATCCCATGTGCATAGTACATCCCATCCCAGCATCCTCCCAAATCTCAACCCATTATAGTATCAACTGAAGCCAAAAATCTCATCTAAATATCACTAGATTGGAAGTTCTAAATCTCATCATGTAAATCAAGTATGTGTAAGGCTGGCAATGTTCCATCGTGGGACAAATTTTCTTAACATCTATAGATCTGTGAAACTAGAAAAAAAGGTTATCTACTTCCAAAATAAAGTGGTAGGACAGGCATTCCCATTCCAAAAGGAAAATAATGAAACTGCAGTCTACACCACTTATAATCATAAGCTTTTGCTTGCAATGTTGGCCACCAACAGTTGTACATTGCTTCCTAGGGACATGTCACTTCTCAAAACACAGGATCTCTATTTTGACATCGTTCCACCTTCAGGGTTGTTTTTAAAATCTTGAGGCAAATCAAAGGGCCGGAAAAGCCTCACAGGTTTTTGAGGGGAGGGCAGAGGGGAGTGCTAGGTTCAGTTTGGGGTTTTTTGCTTAATTGTATTAAAAATGGATGAAAGTTAAACAGCTTATCTTGAAAGTCAGCCAGAAGCTTTTGATATGTTGGTGTCTGGGTGAGAGTCTTTCATGATGTATGAATCAGTCACACTAGCTTCTCCTGGCTTTGAAAATCCTGTAATCTATTCCTAGAGATTTGGCTATTTCTAGCGCGTTAATTGCATTGTCTGGCATGTGACAGACACAATCTTTTGCATACACAATATTTTTCATGTCAAAGCTGTATCAAAATGTATTTTTAGACAATTAAAATGACAATTAGAAGTACAAACTTAAGTTAAAATTCAACATATATGTTCCTACCATTACAAATATCTCAGCCGAAGTAACATATGGATAAACCGAAAACTTTCTCTTTAATAAGTACAACTACATTTGCATATGAAGTCAACATCTTAAGTCACAGCTCACTCATCTGCTTAGTAATTGTTTAATTGTTTCAAGATTGGTTGTGAGAGATCTCCCAATTTCAGAAATATTAAAAAGCAAACCATGTATATCTGAGACTTAAGGTGATGTGGTATTTCCATATAATTAAATATTCTTTTACAATATCATTTTCAATGGCTTCATATTATTTTATTGCATGAGTGTATACAATCTGCCCTTCCTATTAAACATTTAGTTTGTTTCTGATATTTCTCTAATTGGGGTTTACAATAAATATTCAGGTACTGAAATGGAGTGCAGATATTTAACATTTATTCCACAAAGTATCTTAATGGGAATTAAGGAGACATCTTGGACTAATGTGCAAATGAAAATACCATTTTTTCTCAATTTCTTATTTGTGTTTTTCTTCACCCTTATTTTAACTTTCCAGTTAGTCTTTGAGTCAATTGATTAGGGAGTTCTTTAAGTCATTATCAGTCATTAACACTTTATCTATCTACCTACCTACCTACCTACCTACCTATGTGTTCCTGTAGTTTTAACATACTAAGAAAGACCCAAGGAAGGAGACTTGGCAATGGTGACAGTGGGAGGGGAGAGATGAAGGGGGAGGTCCTGGACCATGAGTGAGTGTCAGTGGAAATCAGTCTTACCCAGACATAGGGATGCTTAAGAATCATTAGGGGATGACCTTGGATGGGCAGCTGATGACAGGTGCTAACAAGAATGATGGAGGATGGGGGAAAGCAAATGTTGCCTACATCTTAATATACCCTAGGGATTCAACTGAACGGCACGCAAGCTCTGACATATTACCACTACCATTTCTCTATTGTGAAATGGCAGTTGGAAATAGTGAACATAAGAATGATGTTAAGGGATTAGGGAAGAGCTGTAGAAAAATGGAGGGCACTGGCTCAGTCATTGTATTCCTAAGTACAGGAGGAAAGTGACAGCCTGGAATTGTGTACAGGGGCATACCTCACCAGGGCCAGCCATGGAAACTTATGCTGAGAGTAAGCATTGTCAGATCCATATATTTTCTCCCTCTCCCTATTATTTAAGTCTTTTAAAAAATCTTTTTAAAAATCTTTTTATAAAAATCTTTAATAAATGAAGTCTGGGTTTTTTCTTCAACATGTTGCCTTACCAAATGTTATGATTTATTTTTATCAATCACCATATCCCTCTATCCTTTCTAATGTTTTCTCAGTGTTCTTTCCTACCTCCTTTCTGTACACTTATACTCAGATCAGATTCAAACAGATCCAAAGAAATCACGTACAGAGGTGACGTGGACAAAATCCCTGTGAAAAAAAGCATGAAAAGTGCTACAGGACATTCCACTGGCCCCCTGAGCTGTGGGTGGTAGTGAAGCCATCCCCAGGTCCTCCTCCTCCAATTAGATCCACTTCTTCATAGACAGAATCCCAAGGGTGTGTGTGTGTGTGTGTGTGCGCACGTGCGCACACGCGGATAGCGGATGAGGCATCCTGACCTTATAGCTGACCTGCAGTGCCCAGAAGGGTGCTCGGCCAGCACTGTCCAGGCTCCAAAAGAAGAAAGGAGCCCATTGTCTCTTGATAAAAGCCTGAAATAGAACTGCCCTTTTAAATGCTGCATGACACTGTAAAAGCTCAAATCTGTCCTGACTTCCTACAACCACTGGGTGGCTTGGCCACAATGCTGCTCTCTAGTTTTCTCTGAATCCGTTTCAGAGTCCTTTCTTCATGCATACCAAGTTATATTTTTTCAAGGTTGAATCACATTTCATTTTTTTGTTTGTTTTAAGCTAAATTTAGTACAGTGTGTCTCAGTTCTTAATGGTATCTGCAACAATTCCTAAATTAGAAAGCTCTTCAAACTTCACCAGTAATGTGTTGTTTTCTTGCTTTTTCAAACCTTCACACTGTGTTAACATAATAATTAATATTTGTACAGTGCTTTACAGTTTACAAAATACTTTCAAATCCATAATCTCCTCTGAGAAGGAGGTATTATTTGGAACTCTTTTTCTAATGCAGATGCTAAGACTTGGAAGATATAACTGGTTTGTCGAAGTCTACACACCTAATAACAGAGTTGTGATTGAAGCTGGTCTTCTGGCTCCTTTCTGTCACACAGTGCTGCCTCCCTAGTACCAGCTGTGTGTTTGCACACTAGAAATTATGAATAGCAAATATAAGTGTTATTATTTAACAGGTAGGAGAATAAATCCCAGTGTCTAGAAAGATGTTCCTACTGTAGGTTTTGATCAAAATGTGTCATTTTGTGCCTGTTAACATGAAAGCAATACATACAAAAGCAGTAGCTGGTGCTTATAAAGATCTTAATAGCTCATGTTTATTGAGTTCTTACGACACACCATACCCTATACTCAGGGCTTTCCAAATACTGTGTCAGTTAATTCTCATAACAAAGAAAGTACTAGGGTCTTAGCTCAGAATGCTATAACGGAGTAGTGTAGACTGGGTGGCTTAAACAAATTATTTCTCACAGTCCTGAAGGCTGCAAGTCTGAGATCAGAGTGCAAGTACAAGTGGGTTCTTGGTGAGGGCCCTCTTCCTAGTTCACAGATAACTGTCTTCTATCAGTATTTTCACATGGCGGAGAGAGGTCCCTTCCTCTTCTTATAAAGACACTAGTCCTATCACTGGGGCTCTACCCTGATGACCTCATCTAAATCTAATTAGCTCGCAGAGGCCCCACCTCCAAATACCATCATATTGGAGATTAAGGCTTCAACTATGAATTTGGGGAGGACAGTACACAGTCATATCAAGTAGTATTATCCCATTTTGTAGATGAGGAAAGAGTTGTGAGAGATTATGTAAGTCGCTCAAGCTAATAAGTAGTGGGGTGAGAACTTGAACCCAGGGAAAATGGCTCTATTGAGCACATTCTTAACCACAAAACCATAGGGATTAAGATGTCTGTTTCCGTAATCAACCTTAGTTAGACTTTTAGCTGCACAAGTGACTAGCTGCATTAAATTGGGCAAATATTTAATCTCTCTGAAGCTCAGTTTTTCCACCTGTAAAATGATTAAACAAGTTAACAAAAACTGGCACCTAATTAGTAGTCAATAATTATTAGCTAGTATTGTTCTACTGATGCTACACACAGCTTCATTTATTTCTTTATTTATTTGTTTCAGTTTTTATTTAAACTCCAGTTAGTTAACATATAATGTAATATTAGTTTCAGGTGTACAATTAGTTTCGGATGTACAATTTTGACACTTGCATATATCATCTGGTGCTCATTATTTCTGTAATATATATGGAAAGTCAGCTATGTGTGCCAGACTCTTATTTCTCTGCACATGCAATTTTTAGAACCTCTATCTCTCCTGAACCCCCGGGATCACCAACATCCAAGGCTAACCTGGCCCTTTCCCTCTGTCCTGCATTGGAACAATTCACTGTGGGCCTGGTATTGTTTCAAGTGAGCTTGTGACTCCAGCATCTTTTGTTTTGCACCATTACTACCATTCAGTCTCCTCCTGATCTCCTTCTTCAAATTGCCAGCGTGTGTTTAACTCTTCTAGGGCTGTTTGAGGACACCGTCTCTTGCGCATGAAGGAAACCAGTCTGTTTTGCTATATAGACATCTCCCATTTCCACAGCATGATTTAAAATCAAAGGCTTCCATCTCAATGGCCCCTCTTTTGTTCTGTTCCACTTTCTTTTCTGCTTATAGACTGCATCATGGGCTGATGCCTCAGGGTCAGAAGAGCAGTGCTTGATGGTTCTCTACACGTAAGTGGGTTTGTTTCCGGGCGCCTTTGCCCTGACCGTCAAGTGTCTTTTCCCAAGATATTGTTTTCCCCATTTGTCGGCCCTCAGAAGTTACGTGGCAAACTTTCACATGGAAGGGCAATGGTTTATGCTCAGTATTGCAACTTATCTAGTGCTTTTCTATATGAATTCGTCCAGAAACAAAAACTCTAAGCTCAATGTCAAACCTGATGCCATGTACTAAAACAAATGCAAAATGCTTTAATTGGAAGAGACATTTTATGATCTGAATATTTCTGTAAACTTAGTCCACACAGCCAGTGTAACAAAAAGTAAAATACATTAAGAGGCATAAAATTGTAAATTGGGCATGTGGATAAGCTTTATTGATATTATAAAATATTATGGTAAACTTTCTGTCAAATCTTCTCATTTGGGGGTATCACATTAAAAAAAAAAAACAAAAGTTGTGAGTAGCACTGACGTAATTAGAAGTTGAAACTATTTGGATTCACAGCACTCACTGGAGACAATTACAGCTTTAAACTTTTAACAGATGGCCAGAATTAAGTCCTGGTGAGCCTTTCCACAGCACTGAAGCCAACATACAGTAAGATCTACTACTGGCAAGGATTTAACTTCACCTGGAAATAAGCTACTGGGGTGGAAACTGCTGAATCTGATAGTGATGTGGCTGTAACTTCAGTGGGACGGTGGCTTCCTTTGGAAGTCCTAGTGTCTCTGCATAGGACTGAACCCGTGGTCAGTTTGGTGAGACACCCATAACTGAACAGAGTAGAGGAAAGTGATAGATAAGGGAGAGGAATGAATCCATTGAATTAGTCACTTTGTGTAAACAAAACAGAATGATCTTTAATGGAAGATATTGCTCTAAAACACGTACTATTGGTATTCTGTTGACCTAACAATAATCTATCACGGCCCAACATTGAAGGTAATGAAATGAAAGGAAAAAGAAGGATCGAAGAATATTCACTGGGAGTTTCATGAAAAATTATGCTGTGGCAGCAGCCAACACTTTAAAAAAAAAAAAAGATTTTGTTTATTTATTTGAGAGAGAGAGCGAGCACAGGAGCAGGGGTAGGAGCAGAGGGAGAGGGAGAAGTAGACTCCCCACTAAGCGGGGAGCGTGAAGTGGGGCTCGATGAGGAGCTCTATCCCAGGACCCTGGGACCACGATCTGAGGTGAAGGCAGATGCTTAACCGACTGAGCCACCCAGGCGCCCCGCAGCCAATGCTTTTTGAGTGTTTACTATATGTTGGGGATTGGATAGCTTCCTTAGGCTACGTTTTTAAATCCTCATAACGCTGTATGAAATAGATACTGCTTTTTAATAGACCTTTCTTTTTAAAATAGTTTTAGATTCACAACAAGAGTGAGCAGAAAGTACAGCGATTCCCCCTATATCCTCTGTCCCCCCACAAACACAGCCTCCCACTATCAACATTCCCTGCCACAGTGGTACATTTGTTGCAATTGATGAGCCTACACTGGCACCTAATTTAAAAATCCAAAATCCAGGGTTCATTCTTGATGGTGTACATTCTGCGGGTTTGGATGAATGTATTACAGCATGTACTTACAATATTGGAAACTATTTGTATTTCTATTTCACACCTAAGGAGGTCCCATAGCTGGTAAGTGGTAGAGCTGGACTGAAGAGCCTGCTAGATCTCGCCATAAGGAGGTTTATCTGTGAGCCTGTGAGGTCAGTTTTAGGAGAGTTGTTGGTGGGGTAGGATGAGAAACTGATTTCTTATTAGCAGGAGAGAGGCATCTGAGGGGAATCTGTTATCTCTGGAGAGAGACATCTGAGGGGAGTCTATTATCTCTGGAGAGAGACATCTGAGGGGAGTCTATTATCTCTGGAGAGAGACATATGAGGGGAGTCTATTATCTCTGGAGAGAGACATATGAGGGGAGTCTGTGGGCACCTACGCATTCAGTTAGGTGGATGACGTCATGGGTGTTTCTCGTCCAGGCGGTTTGGCTCCAGTATGCTCTTAACCATCATACTGACCTGCCTCTTGGTGCCTCATTTGTTTGAATAGTTCCTAACTTTCTAAAACCATTTCAATCAAATACAATTTGATTGCCGTGACAATCCTGTAAGACATACTACCCCCATTTTACAGACTAGCAGCAGAGCCCCAGAGAGATTTCCAGTGACTTGCCAAGAATGCCAAGCTGGTTGCTGGTGAAGTCAGTATGAGAACTCAGGAATAGCATTCTACTATTAAACTTACTAGTCTACAGAGCCATTAATCTTTGGCTCACGTTCCCACAATCGTGGCTGACGGGGATGCTTCATCATGTTTCTGATGGTCTCGAGGAGAATTTCTGTGGTGACTGATAGAATCCATGAGACCTTGTCATCCCCTCCGCTCCCCCTGTGTGCTAGGCAAAGGCCATTGACGTAGTGATGTTATTGGACTAAATTCACTTGAAAGCACCAGGAATTTTGCCATTTCTTGGTTTAACCTGATTAATATTACTCAGTTTGCAAGGCCAGAAAAATAAGAAGCAGGCAGTGTAAGCTCAAGATAGAGAAAGTCAGACAGAAGAGCCAAACAGCTCAAGTCTTTAAACAACATGTCACTCCCCCTTGTGCACAGGCAGAACATTTCACACAGTGGTTTACTGACCTCTGAGGGCCATATTTTATGGGTCTATAAAAATTATTTTGCTACAAAGATTCAGAAACATGAGTCCAGGGAATGATGTTCAGAATAAACTCCCCAGTGATATTTTCTAGAGCCAAGTACTAAGGAAGTAAACATATGTTGATCCAATCATTAGTTACCACCCAACCAGGATACAAAGGAAAAAAAGTAGCAGTGGTCTTTGATCTCCTTTCCTACCAGTTTACAAGTTTCTTCGCTTCTGGCTGCTACTGTAACACCAAGTTAAAGCAATTTCCAGGCCATTATCGCTCTAAGGCAATAGTAATATTCCAGATGCTGTCAACATGGCCTGAATGTGTTGAAAATTTCAGAGATTATTCAGACATCATCAAAAAGTGAATTATATGAGTGAGAGTCCCATGCACCATGTGAATCCTTGGCCAGGAAACCAGCAGCATGATCCATTTGTTCCTGAAGGCACTAAAGTTGTGCAGGCAGTCCCAACAGCCACAATGGTCACTCTTAAAAAGTACTCAACCATGGGTCTTTGAGAACTGAGAATGAATTACAAAAGGTTTTCTTTTAAAATTTTCTTCTAACAGTCCAGTTCCTGGACTCTTTTCTATTAAATCAAGCAGATAACATAAAAAAGAGACAAAAAGATGTACTCAGAGTTAGTTGACTTCTTTTTAGCATGGTTTTTTGCATCTTCGATTCTTCCAGTCTTTTCCTTTTACATGTGTTTTTCTATCCATCTTTCTTTCTTTGATTTTCAACTGTTCGCAAATACCTCATTAGTAATTGCCACTTTCCTGTTCCTTCTCATTTTTAGTATGTTCAGTATTTTATTTCTCTTCCCTTGCTGTTTCTGCCACCATCATCTTCTCATTCTCTCTTCAAGTAACTGAGTTTGCACATGGTTTTTATATTTTTAAACAATCACTCCAACAATATTCCAACTGTCTCTGGAGAAAAGAATGCAATCTTAAATATAAATCAGCCTGGGCCAAGTGAAAGCGTGCTCAAGCAAGGCATTAAATCCCCCTTCTGTTTTCTAAAACCTTACTGAGAAATAGCTTAGGTCAGCTGAGAGGATGTGGCAAAGGTGAAAAATGATAGTATGAAAAGCCCCTGGTTATATCAAATTTTGCTTTTTTATTACCTTAGACTTGCCAATAAATTCTGGGAGCCATGCCTTTTTAATATATTTCCTTGGTCTCTGCTAACTCCAGCATTTGGCAGATGAAATTCCAATAGACTGTCTAGAGACCTCTTGCCCCAGCGGCAGCTAAACATCTCAATGGGTCATCCACAGAGCAAGAGCAATGAGAGTGTGAATTCCAGTCTATTTCTACCCTTACCATCTTAGCAAAGACTGGTTATATTTGGTAATATGTAGCATAATGTTTGAGAAACATTTTCCCTGGCTCAAAGCAAGTTATGCAAAAGCAGGAAAACAAATACATCTCTCCTAAATATATTACTACAAATATAAATAGATGCAGATATAGATATATATTAGTGAAGAATGAAGAAAGAGTTGGAAACAGAAAGGGAAAGAAATAATGCATGTTGATTCGTTGAGCCTCTACTCTGTCCCAAGTGCTTTAGATATATTACTTCACTTAATCTTACAACAATCCTATGAAGTACTTACAACTATACTTTTTTTTAAAAGTTAAGAAAATGGAGACATCAAAGAGTAAGTAACTTGCCAATGGTCACTTAGCAAATGGTAATGTGATCTATGAATCCAGATTATGATGATGTTGAAGAAGAACAAGAACAAGAAGGAACATTTATTGAGCCAGACCCTGTACTGTAGAAGCATTTCATATACATTATTTCATTTACAGCAACTCTCTGAAGTAGGTATTATTACTACTTCCATTTTATGGATATGATCTGAAAGGGTAGCATAGGTAAAATAATTTGTTCAAGTCACGGAGCTAGTGGGTAAAAGCTCCAGGATTTGAACCATAGCCAACTGACTTCAGATCCCTCACTGCCAACTCCAAATTCACATGCTTTTCACTGTGTAACCATGTCTCTTGAGACATTTGAAATGGAAATTCAGCTTCAAAAATATTTTAGTGCCATATTTAAGAAAAATAAAGATTCTGTTTTAGATAAAATGTGAATAGCATGCTAATATAGCCCAAGTACTGAAAGGGTTATGTCAAAAGATAATTCAGCATGTCTAGAAAGTGTTCATCAACATCTTGTCATCACTGCAATACATGTAGGACCCCTTCTTCAGAATGCATTGGGGGTTCAAGGTAGTATTGGTGGGAGGAAAAGCAGTCTTAAAATTATAGGGTCAGCACATCCAGTTAACTCTATTGCTCATGCAAAATTAGCAGATTACTGATGAACTGGATTAATAAATTCAAAGGGTTGCATGCACTCAGCTAGAATAAATTCCAGATGTTATGGCTCCAAACTGAATGAAACCAATTAACTCATTGTAATAAATCTGTTTTACAGGGTTAAAGCAATTTATGATGCTTACCCTTTCCTTTGATAACTATCCTAAGTCATGCAGATTTTTAAAAATATTATTCTAGTAATTATTTTCCCCTTTAACTCTTTAGATCTCATTGTCTCTCACAATGTCAATTTTGAATAGGTGGGAAAGTATGGATTTACAGGAACTTACACTACTTGAGTATTTACTGTGTGCCAGACACTATGCTAAGTACTTTCCTTGCATTCTGTTATGTGAGTTGGTACTATGTAATCTCTATTAAATGGATGAGGAAACAATGCCTTAATGAGATTTATTTTCCTGTGTCACATAACTAGAAAGAACTCAGCTTCAAACCCAAGTCTTTCCAGCTACAGAGTCGGAGCTCTTAATCAGTATTCATTGAATTCATAGCTGGTCAGGTGATTATGTTCAAAAGTGTGGATTAATAGATCATTGTCAGCATGGAAGGGCTGTGTATTTGTTCATTTCTGGGTCTTACAGTTTAAAAGAAATACAGATCAATTGATGTGTGCTCAGAAAAGAACAAAATGAGGGGCAGAGGGTCTACAACTACTTCAGTTAGAAAGGGATCTTAGGAGCCAGTAATGTTTAGCCAGAAGAATGGAAGACTTAGTATGGTCCTGTGTTCAGATATTTGAAGACCTGCCCTGAAGGAAGTGAAATGAGCCTGTGAATGGAGGGGCCCAGAAGAGACCTTTGCAAGGTTCCTTGACATTCTGTGATTCTATGATATGTTACTCATAAATCCAAGGAGTATGTTTTAGTCATTTCAAGCAGCGATAACAAGATACCATAGACTAGGTGGTTTTAAGAACAAACATTTATTTCCCATGGTTCTGGGGTATGGGAAGTCCAAGATCAAGGTAGCAGCAGAACTGGTATTTGTTGAGGTCACTCCTCTTGGTTTGCTATTCGCCATCTTCTCCTTGTATCCTCACATGACAAGGAACAGTGGAATGGTTCTCTTCCTCTTCTTATAAGGACACTAGTTTCATCATGGGGTTTCATCCTCATGACCTAATTACTTGCCAGTAACCTCACCTCCCAATACAATTTCATTAGTGTTTCAACATATAAATTTGGTGGGGGACACAGACACTCTCACTCCATAGCAGAGTATAGCTGGTGGAAACTGCATGTAGGTCTAGCCTGAGGAAGAATTTTCTACTACGACAATCTAATGGCAGTACTTGTGCCTTAGACTTAGCCCATCATTGTGATTTTTAGCACAGATCAGAAAAACACTTGACAGGACTTTTGGAAAGGAAATTTAAATATAGGGTGATTGATTATACTGGATGCCTTTTCTAGACTGGAGAATCTATGAATTGACACATAAAGTCTTCATGATTACAAACCCCCAATGTGCTAAGTTTCCTGAGCCTGAGATCCTGTGTTTCCTCTGCTCACCTCAAGTAACCTCCAGTAGAAAGGGAAGACTAGAGAGAAGAATTTATAATGACAGTAGCATCAGCTTTCAACTCTTGTACGTGAGTTCTAAAATAACAGACAGGGTTGTAAGAAAATCTATGCAATATCTCACAATAGCCAAGAGGCAAAAGCAACCTAAATGTCCACTAACAGATGAATGGATAAACAAAATATGGTATGTATACAGTGGGATATTATTCAGTATTTTTGTCACATGCCGCAACATGGATGGAACTTGAGGACATTACGCTAAGTAAAATAAGCCAGTCACAAAAAGACAAATATTACAAAATTCCATTTGTATGCAGTATCTACAGGTATCAAAAATCTTGGAAAGTAGAATGGTGGTTGCCAGAGGCTGGAGGTAGGAGGAGAGGGGGAGTTATTATTCAATGGATAGAGAGTTTCAGTTTTGCAAGATGAAAAGTTCTAGAGATCTGTTGCACAGCAATATGAATATACTTGACGCTACTCAACTATCTACTTAAAAATGGCAAAGATGGTAAATTTTATGTTATTTGCTTTTTTACCACAATAAAAAATAAAAGAAAACCCAGGCAAGAAATAAAGAGATAACTCATAAGAAACTGTTCTGAAAAGAACAAAATTCCTTTCAAGTTTTAGGGAATATAAATAATATCAAGAAGTTAGAGAGGCAACATTCCTAATTGATAGGGAATCTTCCTTGGTTAAATGCAACTATATATGGATGTAGGTTAATGAATGAAAAGTTCAAATTAATTGATAAGATCAAATTCACTTTTAATATTCAGTAAAATCAGTCTTGGGGTGCCTGGCTGGCTCAGTTGGTAGAGCATGCAATCTTGATCTCAGGGTTGTGAGTTCAAACCCCACACTGGGTGTAGAGATTACTCGAAAAAAAAAGCCAAAAAAACCCAATCAGTCTTAATGATGAATACAATGAGAATGAGGGAACCCATTCAGCAAATATCTTGAAGCTGGGGTCAATTTCATCTTTAGCTTTTCTCAAATGATATTTTCCTAAAGAAGAAGTCACTATAGTGGGGTTCTTTTTACATTTTTTCTTCTTTCAATCTCAAATACCCTGAGTATCTTCTATGTGAAACACAGCATGGATACACAAACACAAAAAAACAGTTTAGAATCCCTCTTCAGACAGGGTTATAATTCAAACCTTTGAAAGGAGAGATTTCAAATAATACCTTGAGATATCTTAACCTTTCAGAATAGCTAGAAGTTTCAGAGAAAAGTCAAAATCACGCTTCTGATTGGCTTGTTGTTTGTGTACTTTCCATTGTGAGACCAACTCTTGTCTATACTTGAAAACAAGAAACAATTGACTTTGAACCCCATGTATCCTTGATATCTCCATTTTCTGATATTCGCTGTCTTTCCAGGTTTCCCTTGAAAGCACTTGGATAGAATGTATAATTCTTAAGACAGTATTATAAGCAGTCATTCCTTTATGGTTAGATGTGAAATATTCTGTCTCCCTAAGCTCAACCTGCCCTAATTTTCAGTTTCATGATGGCTAATTCCGCCCAGAGTCCATTCTTCCTACCATTCTCGCTGTTGGTTGGATTGATTTCTTTTCCGCTGGCTAAGCTATAACAATTGAGGAAGTGTGTTGAAGGATAAACTAGCTATCATTCTAAATTGTACTCTACCAAACAGAGAGTTTTCTAAATTAAATTGTTGTTTTAACTTTTTTCCTAAGCAACTGTAATTTCTAAATTTATGACTCACATATAGCTCTGTTATAACTTACAAGAAAGCTTGTAGTGATGGAAAATTTAAGTAATCCTTTAAAATAAAAAAATCAGAGTACTATCCATAAGATGTAGTAGCTTTCTTGGTCCAAAGAAGGAAAGCATGAGGAAAGATAGTGAGATGGACTAAGGACTCTTCCTGAAAACTGCAGTTGGGAAGATTGCGGTCAACTGGGTTTATGTCTCATGTTTAGAAAAGTATGGGAAAATTATTTGTGTTCTCTTCAACCACATATTTTGTAGGTATTTAGAATTTTCTCCCTTTTTCCTAATTCTCGCCTACCTTATTTTCTCCATAGTGATTTTCTCCCCTAACGGTACATGTTCATGTGTTTATCAGCCTCTATGTCACTAGACCGTAAGCTCCCCGTCATTCCAAAGATGAGCCCAAAGTAAGAGTCCATTAAATATTTGTTAAATAAAGGAATGAATGAATGGTGAGACAGCCTTTTTAATTATAATCTACACTACATTAAAAGCAATTCTATTGGGACAACTTGTAAAGCAATGTGTTTGATACTTCTCAGATTAGGGTAAATGGAATACATTTAATAGCTTCTCTGAGAGGTCCACTTTTTGCACCAGGAATGATAGATGGTACATACAGCTCTCTAATTGCATGCCAAAAAGTGAAACATATTTTAATGTGTAAGTACAGAATTTTCAGGGTTCTTTGGCCTATTTCTTTCTAGGAATGTTAGTACAGGCTGCTCTTGAACACCAGTGAAAACACCTTATGATGAGATGTCTTTGGCCTGTCTGTCATTCTTGACTTGGAGGCAAAATAATACTTAATAAAACTTCTGTGGACTTACTTTAAATCAAAGTCAAATGTGGCAAGTAGAACAATATTATTATAACATAATAATAAATAACCTTACTATGTTTTTAGATACTTTTCAAATGTATTATGGTAATAACCCACATAGTAAATTGGAATAAAAAGCATCCAGAGTAGAGATACCTTTCCTGGTTACTTTGAATGATAACAACACAGTACAGATAAGATCACCCTTATGCAGATACTCTGAAAAGTAAAACATTAGTAATACAAATAACCAAATGTAAATAATAAAAATTTTTCTAGAAATGGTTCATATACATTTGATCATTTTTAGGTTGCATCCAATATCATTAACCCTTTTCCAAGTCAAAACCTGCCTTCAGACCCCACTATACAACCAATTATACTTTATTCTTTTAACAAGCACTGTGATGGCCTCACAATTTCCATTTCCCCCTTTACTTGGACAATATTCTAGTTTTCCTTCCCATCTTGGACAGAAGCTCTCTTCTCCCCTGGCTCTAGAAGTCATTGATCCAGAGCTAAGAACATGACCCAGGCCAGAGGAATGAGAGTGGAGAGCAATACTGAGAATAGAAGCTTCCTTGTTCTTGTGAGGAGGCTTCTGGAATTGCTCTTCTTTATTTCTCTCAGTCATGGACAGGGACTTCTGTAGCCTCTGCAATTGTTGGCAGCCTGTTCCTATCTGTATGAGTGATCTGACACTCCAGAAGGTAGACTGGAGAGGCAAAAAGAAAGTGGGTGTTTGACCCAACATTGTTGAGTCACTGAACCAAGTTTGTCTCATGAGTCACCGTATCTGCTTCATTGTTAGTATCAGTGTAAATTGGGTATTTGGGTACTTATCACCAAGCACATCCTAACAAATGAAATTCCTTTCTTCGACGAACATCTGTTAAGAATCTACTAAATGTTAGGTTTTTGCGATCCAAAGGTAATTAAGATCTCTTTCATACCCTCAAAGAAGTTACAATCTGGTGGGAGAATCAGAAAGTAAATACCAAGGTGAGCTGGTAACACAGTAAGCGTGGTCCATCACAGATGCAGAGAAGTAAGGGGGTGCATCGTTTAAAGGGAATTTTAAAAATAATACAATTGACTAAACATTAGTCTCTTTATGATCACCCTGCACTATCAATTCTAAATCAATTCTAAATAATGTCGGTGATATAATACTCCTCCCTGCCAGGAGGACCACTCCCACTGCCTTCAGGCCCCCAAACCTTGTATGCTATGGTTGAACGACTACTGATGAATCAATCACCTAACTAAATCAACCTTGTAGCTTGAAGCTCACCCTTTACAGAAATAAGGCTTCTAAAGAATGTTTCTCTTTGGTTGATGGGAACCAAAATCTTGATTGCAATAATGGAGTAAAGTCATCTAACTATAATAATATTGGCAACAGGGAGTGTTAAATTCACTACTGTATGAAGGTATCTTAGGAACTTACTGAAACTACATGAAGATACATAATGGGATAAAGAAAATTATATATCACAATATATTAATGCTATGAAGTGGAGAGCTGATATATACTTTCAGTTTGTCCTTACTGAGGAACTGATGGCATCTCTCAGGCAGGTGTGGCTACAAGAAAGACTGTAATGACTCTGAATCACTCTAGAAGTTTCTACTAAGGTAGTTTAATCCACTGATGCTGTTCTGTGCATCTCCCATTCTGGCTGCCATCTGTCCTTGTCCTTGGACTCTTAGCGCTTTGTACTCTCACTTTCTGATGAATGCTTGCTCCAAGATTGCTTTAAATGTAGTCTTTTTCCATTGTAGTATGACAGTTGCTTCACCATTACAGCTTGGCTATTTCCTACCTGATGGATGCAGATTATACTGCAGTGTAGGTACAAGTAATACAGAGTGGGAGAAGTGCCACTGGTTAAGTAAGTCCTCAATGGGGAGATGAGGACGAGCTAGACGCTGACAGATGAGAAGGATTTATATAAGCAGGGGAGAAAGTGAAGGCATTGAAAGCTGAGGGAACAGTTTAAGAAAAGATATGAGAGTATACAAATGTATTATACATCTATTAAAGGACAGTAAAGCAGCAATATATGTGGCAATGTATGTGAGGGAAAGAAATCTGTTCTAACATTGCTGAAAGATGACCTAACATAGCAAAAAGGAGTTGCATGTAGAAATTATACTAATTACGTGGAACTTTATTCGGTAAATATTAAGGAGCCATAAAAAAGTGTAACCACAGAAATTATATAATTCTGTGTTTTGATTTTATAGTATATAATATTTGAACATTCAAAAAATATTTGAAATGTATATGTAAGTTATGAATAATGATAGGATTAATATCTATGAAACTATCACCCAACTTAAATAATTAAAATAATCCTAATACATTGCATATGTACTTTGTCTTTTACTTTTACTTCCTGCTCAGAATTCTGTACTATAATGAATTTTGTTTTATCCCTTCTTGGCATTTGAAAAGGAAAAATATTTAGCATGTTTATATCCCTAAATAACATATTGCTTGGTTTCGTTGGTTTTGAGCTTTAAAAAAATTATATACTACAAATAGTCTTTATTGCTTGCTTTTTCTATGAATATTATTTTTAAATATGTCAGTGTATAGTTGTTATTGTAACTATAGTTCACTCATTTTCATCATTGTCTGATATGCCAATGTGAATATGTCACATTTATTTATCCATACTTCTGCTAATCAACATTCCAGGTTTTTTGTGATTACAAGCAATGACTTCTGATGCACGTAAGCAAGATTTTGTCAGGTATACCTAGGAAAGGAATCACTGAAAGTTATGTTCTGAGGTTTGATCTTACAAAATAGTGCCAATATTTTTTCTAAGGCAGTTAAAACCATTTAAACACTGGCCAGTATTGAATGACATCAGCAGCAGTAGCATTCAGTAGTCAAACTTCTTTCTGCAAAATGAGGAAACAACAAAATGTTTGACATTTTAATATTAATCTGTATTTCCCTGATTACCAACTAAATTGAGCATTTTTAATGTATTTATATAGGATTATGTCTCTTTTAAGACTTGTCTGTTCTTTTGCACATTTTTCAAATGAAATGTTTTCATAGCTATAAAACATTTTTAATTTTCTATATTTAATTTTTTTAATTAAAGTATAGTTGGCATACAGTGTTACATACATTAGCTTCAGATGTGCGACACAGTGACTTGACAAGTCTATATGTTATACTATGGTCACTGCAAGCGTAGCTACCATCTGTCGCCATACAATGCTATTACAGTATCACTGACTATATTCCCTATGGTGCGCCTTTTATTCCCATGACTTATTCACTCCATAACTGGAAGCCTGCATCTCTCATTCCCCTTCATCCATTTTGTCAGTCCTCCCACCCTATGCACCTTTGGCAACCATCACTTTATCCTCTGTATTTATGGGTCTTTTTCTGGTTTTTGTTTGTTTTGTTTTGTTTTGTTTTTCAGGTTCCACATATAAGTGAAATCATATGGTATTTGTCTTTCTCTATCTAACTTATTGCCCTTAGCATAAAACCCTCTAGGTCCATTCATGTTGTTACAAATGGCAAGATCTCATCCTTTTTCATAGCTAAATAATATTTGTGTGTGTGTGTGTGTGTGTGTGTGTGTGTGTGTGTGTAATACATCTTTATCCATTCATCTGTCAGTGGATCCTTGGGTTTCTTCCATAATTTGGCTATTGTAAATAATGCTGTAATAAGCATAAGGATTCATATCTTTTTGAATAAGTGTTTTTGTTTTCTCTCAGTAAATACCCAGTAGTGGAATTACTGGATTATCTGATTTAATTTTAAATTTTTTAATACTTTTAATTTTTTAAGGAACCTCTACTGTTTTCCACAGAGGCTATCCAACAGGGCACAAGGGTTCTTTTTTCTTCACATCTTTGCCAACACTTATGATCCCTTGTCTTTTTGATTCTAGCCACTCTAACGGGAGTGAAGTAATGTTTTATTGTGTTTTGGACTTGTATCTCCCAGATGACTATGTTGAGCATATTTTCCTGTGTCTGTTTGCCATCAGTATGACTTTTGAAAAATGTCTAAGTTCTCTGCCCATTTTTAATGGGATTTTTTGGGGTTTTTGGTGTTAAGTTGTATATATTTTTATATATTTTGGACATTAACTCTTTATGAGATACATCATTTACAAATATCTTTTACCATTCAGTAGACTGTCATTTTGTTTTGTTGATAAAATAACTTTGATTTTTATGCAGTTTTTACCTGAGATTTCTGTTTCTGGGAGACAAAACAAACTTTTCTTTTTTTTTTTAATTTCAGCTTAGTTTGGGGCTCCTGGGTGGCTGAGTCAGTTAAGCACCCAACTCTGGACTTTGGCTCAGGTCATGATCTCAAAGTCATGAGATGGAGCTCCACATTGGTGTGGAATGTGCTTACGATTTCTCTGTCCCTCTCCCTCTGCCCCTCCACCCCTGCATGTGCTCTCCCTCTCTTTCAAAATTAATTAATAATTAATCATTTAATTAATTTCAGTGTAGTTAACATACAGTGTTATATTAGTTTCAAGTGTACACTATAGTTATTCAACAATTCTGTACATTACTCAGTGCTCATGATGATAAGCACACTCCTTAATCCCCTTCACCTATTTCACCCATCCCTCCCCCCATTTCCTCTATAGTAACCATTGGTTTGTTCTCTATAGTTAAGTGTCTGTTTCTTGATTTGTCTCTCTCTCTCTTTCCCCTTTGTTCTCTGGTCTTGTTTCTTAAATTAAAATCATATGGTATTTGTCTTTCTCTGACTGATTTATTTCACTCAGCATTATACTCTGTAGATCCATCCATGTTGTTGCAAATGGCAAGATTTCATTCTTTTTTATGGCTGCATAATATTCATATATATACACATATATTATATACATATATAATACATATATATGCATATACATATGGGGAGTATTTGTGTATATGTATGTGTGTATTTGTGTGTGTGTGTGTGTGTGTGTGTGTGTGTGTGTGTGTGTGTATCTCCACATCTTCTTTATCCATTCACCTATCAATGCTTTCATTGTTTGGCTATTGTAAATAATGTTGCAATAAACATAAGGGCACACATATCTTTTCAAATTAATGTTTTTGTATTCTTTGGGTAAATACCCAGTTGTGTGATTACTAGATAGTAGGGTAGTTCTTTTTTTTTTTTTTCCTTCTTTTTTAAAAAAGTTTTTATTTTAATCCCATTAGTTAACATACAGTATTACATGAGATTCAGATGTACAATATAGTGATTCAACAATTCCATACAAAACCCGGTGTTCATCATGACAGTGCTGTCATTAATCCCCATCACCTATGTAACCCATTCTCCCCACCAACCTCTGCTCTGATAACCATAAGTTTGTTTCCTATAGGTAAGAGTCTGTTTCTTGGTTTCTCTCCCTCTCTCTTTTTTGTTTCCCTTTGCTTATTTGTTTTGTTTTTTAAACTTCACATATGAGTGAAATCATATGGTATTTGTCTTTCTCTAACTGACTTATTTCACTTAACATCATACTCTCTAGTTCCATCCATGTCATTGCAAATGGCAAGGTTTCATTCTTTTTTATAGCTGAATAATATTCCATTGTATAAATTTACCACACCTTCTTTATCCATTCATCTATCAATGGATACTTGGGCTGCTTCCATAGTTTGGTTATTGTAAATAATGCTGCAATAAACATAGGGGTGCATGTATCCCTTTTAATTAGAGTTTTTGTATTTTGGGGTAAATACCCAGTAGTGCAATTGCTGGATCATAGGATAGTTCTATTTTTAACTTGGAGGAATCTCCAAACTGTTTTCCACAGTGGCTGCACCAATTTGCATCCCCACCAACAGTGAATTCTCCACATTCATGCCAACATCTGTTGTTTTTTATGTTTTTTATTTTAGCCATTCTGACAGGTGTGGGGTGATAGCTCATTGTAGTTTTGATTTGCATTTCCCCAATGGTAAGTGATGATGAGCATGTTTTCATGTGTCTGTTGGCCATCTGTATGTCTTCTTTGAAGAAATGTCTGTTCATGTCTTCTGCCCATTTTAATTGGATTATTTATTTTTTGGGTGTTGAGTTGTATGACTTATATATATATATATATATATATATTGGATACCAATCCTTTATCAGCTACATCATTTGCATCTTTTAGTTTTGTTGGTTTTTCTTTTGCTGTGCTTTTATTTTGATGTAGTCCCAATAGTTTATTTTTGCTTTTGTTTCCCTTGCCTCAGGAGAAATATCTAGAAAAATGGTGTTATGGCCAATGCCAAAGAGGTTGCTGCCTGTGCTCTCTTCTAAGATTTTCATGGTTTCAGGTCTCATATTTAGGTCCTCAATTCTTTTTGAATTTATTTTTGTGTATGATGTAAGAAAGTGGTCCAGTTTCATTCTTTTGCATGTAGCTGTCCAGTTTTCCCAGTACCATTTTTGAAGAGATCTTTTTCCCATTGTATATTCTTGCCTCCTTTGTCAAATATTAATTGACCATGCAGTTGTGGGTTAATTTCTGAGTTTTCTGTTCTGCTCCATTGATCTATGTGTCTATTTTTTGTGCCAGTATTATACTATTTTGATTACTGCAGCTTTTTCATATAACTTGAAGTCTGGAATTGTGATACCTCCAGTTTTGCTTTTCTTTTTCAAAATTACTTTGGCAATTTTATGTTTTAAATCAGTTTGGTAAGAATATGTTTCCTGTCAATTTTGTCTAAATTTCCAACTTATTGCCATAATTTCTCTGAATATATTTGCATTATTTTTAAAGTCTCCAATGCATCTGTAGTTATGACCTCATTTATATTCCGAGTATTTTTTATTTGCATCTTCTCTCTTTTTTCTTAATTAATCTGCTACCAATTTATCTATTTAAATAGTTTTTAAAAGAAACAACTTTGACTTTGTTGACCATGTATTTTAACCTGTTTCTTATTTTGCTTATTTTTTTAAAAAAACCCATCTTCATTATCTCTGTTCTTCTGCTTTCTTGGAACTTATTCTGTTTTCCTAATTTCTTAATTTGATGGCTTAGCCACAGCATATAAAGTTGTAAAGTTTTATTCAGTAGTATTTCAGTATAACACTATCATTCCTTCTAAATATTTTAATTTTCATTAAACAGTCTTGATTTTTGAGTTATTCACAAGTGTGTGTGTGTTTAATTTTCAACTACATGGAGATTTTCATTAAACTTTGGATTATATTATCTTCTCATTTATTTACATTGTAGTTAGAAAAAATGGTCCATGTGTACTGACTTTTCAACATTGAGACTCACCTAATGGCTTAGCGCGTGAATTGTTTTTAAATGTCCCATGTTTCTGAGGACACCTGGGTGGCTCTGTTGGTTAAGTGCCCAACTCTTGATTTCAGCTCAGGTCATGATCTCAGGATTGTAAGATCAAGCCCCCATTGGGCTCCACACTAGGCATGGAGCCTGTTTAAGATTGTCTCTCTTTTTCCCTCTGCCCCTCTCTGCCCCATTCACACACGCACTCTCCTTCTCTCGAAAGAAAGAAAGAGTAAGAAAGAAAGAAAGAAAGAACCCATGTTTCTTCATAAAAATGAAATATCACTAGTTGTATACAGAGTTCAATAAATCAAGCTTGTCAAGCTTGGGTGTTGAATCACTATATTGTACATCTGGAACTAATACTACACTGTATGTTAACTAACTGGAATTAAAATAGAAACTTTAAAAAAATTAAAAAAAATTATAAATATATAAAAAAAGCTTATAAACTGTATTGATCAAATCTTTTATATATTCATTATTCTTATCTGCTTTATCTATTAGTAATTTAAAGGATTGCATTGAAATTATTTGTTACGGGGAGCCTAGGTGGCTCAGTCGGTTAAGCATCTGCCTTTGGCTCAGGTCATGGTCTGAGGGTCCTTGGATGAAGCTCCACATTGGGCTCTCTGCTCATCAGGGAGCCTGCTTCTCCCTCTCCCTCTGCCTGCCACTCTGCCTACTTGTACTCTCTCTCTGTTAAATGAATAAATAAGATCTTAAAAAAAAAAAAAATCTTTTGTTGCAATGAGAGTTTTCTCTTTGTACTTCTAATATGGTAGCACTAACTAGAACTGTAGTTCTAGTCTTCCTTTTATTTATTTTTTTTTTGTATTTTATTAAGCACATACAAGTTTACAGCTATTATGATAGCTCTGTAGTGCATTGACCCTTTTTATCATTATGCAGTAACCCTTCCTATTTCCAATGGCTTTTAATCTTTAGGAATATTTTAGATTCCCCAGCCTTTTCTTGGTTATTTACCTGGTCTGCCTTCCCCATCCTTTTATTTTCAATTTTTCTGTTTTCTTATGGGCATGTCTCTTATACATAGAACATGGCTTGTTTTGTTTTCATACTTAATCTAATCTCTATTTTTAATTAAAAATCTTAGATCATTTACATTTATTATAGTTACTAATATGCTTGAACTTTTTTTTTTTATTTATCATTTTACTTTACACTTTTCCTATGCCTCTTTTTTCCCCTGCCTTTTGAGCCTTTATGTTTTGGATTAGCAGAAAGTATTTTTTTCTTATTCCATTGTTTTCCATCTACTGGTTTGGAAGTTATTTTATTTATATTATTTTAGTGGTTGTCCTTAATATTTTACCATGCGTACCTAATAAAGTCTAATGTTAATCAAGTATGTTAACCATAATGATGATTATGGTTATTTATATAAAGTGTTTATTTAGATTTATCTGCTTATGAAATATTCTCACCATTGTTCCTTGCATTTCTGACTGTCTCTTTGTAATCATTTGCCATCTTCTAAGAAGTGTAAAAGTTCAATATTCCCTTCATGATCACCTCTTATTAGAAACTCTATTTTGTTGTTTGTTTTTTAATGTAAATGTGCATATTTTATCATCATTCTTAAAAGGTAGTTTTTATACTTATATTGAAAATTATTTTTCTCAGCACTTTGAAGATTTTGTTCTATTGACTTATGGGTTCCATTAGTGTTGAGAATCTTACTGTCAGATTTTTATCCTTTATAGCTGTTCTGTCTTTTCCTCCTGGCTATGTTAAACACCTTCTCTTTATCTTTGATGTTCTGCAGTTTCACTGGGTCTGTCTAGGTGTATATTTATAAAAATTTATTCTCTTGGCATTTTGTGTGCTTTCTTTCTATGTACAGTCATGTTTTTCATCAGTTCTGAAAATGTTTCAGCTAAATATTGAATTTAATTATTGTATCCCCTCCATTATCTCTAGTCTCTCTAACTGAACTACAATTATATATGTATATGATTAATATTCTGATATTATTCTCCATGTCTCTTAAATTCTTTCTAATAATTTCCATCTTCTTGTGTATACATAATTATATCAGATCTAAGTCTTCATCTGCATCTAATCTGCTGAATCTCATAAACTGTTTATGGATGGAAAGGGAGAAGCAAAGGATAATTTAAGAAGTGTAGAGTCATTTCAAAGATACATGAGACAGATTAGTTTTTTCCTAAGTAACTTAAATTAACAACCATTATTATTATTCTGTTTGCTTTAGAATTTCTATAAAATTCATGCTATACAATTACCTGAGTATTTCAATTTAGACGAAATTTTAACTCTTATCTTTCCAATTATTTCACTAATTTTTATTTCTGTTTTTTTTTTATATTTATTTATTTATTTGTCAGAGAAAGAGAGCACAAACAGAAGGAGCAGCAGGCAGAGGGAGAAGCAGGTTCCCCACTGAGCAAAGACTCAGTCCCCAGACCCTGAGATCATGACCTGAGCCAACGGCAGATGCTTAACCGAGTCACCCAGGTGTCCCAATTTTTCTTTTTAAAAAATAAATAAAATGACATCTTTATAAAGTTTCAAAGTTTAGTTAAGAAACTTAAGTATTATTCAACCATCAAAAAGAATGAAATCTTGCCATTTGCAACAACGTCAATGGAACTAGAGGGTATTATGCTAAGTGAAATAAGTCAGTCAGAGAAAGACAAACACCATATAATTTCATTCATATGTGGAATTTAAGAAACAAAACAGAAGGACATAGGGGAAGGGAAGGAAAAAATAAGACGAAAACAGAGAGGGAGGCAAATCATAAGAGACTCAACTATAGGAAACAAACTGAGGGTTGCCAGAGGGGAGGTGGGTGGGAGGAAGGGGTAACTGGGCATTAAGAAGGCACCTGATGGAATGAGCACTGGGTGTTGTATACAACTGGTGAATCATAGAATTCTACTTCTGAAACTAATAATACAGTATATGTTAATTAAATTGAATTTAAATTTTAAAAAATTTTAAGAAACTTAGGAGTCAGCACAGTAATGCATTTGAAAACCCATTGCATTGATTTCTTTGATGTGGGTTCATCTCTCAAGCCCTCCCCTGACTTTTACCCACATCTTTAAGAGGGTATGTATGAGCCAACACAAGGCCAACACCATGTTCTGCAAGTGTGTGATTTATCGTTTTCCAAAAAGATCAAAAAAAGTCATGTGTTCAACAAATACAGCTGAATTCTCCTGCTATTGAGCAAATTCATTTCTTATTGACTTTCTTCAAAAATATGTGACTACAGAACTCCATTTCCACCCTTCTTAGAGATGACAAATTGGTCATTCACTTCAATTAATAACAATTGGGTAAATAGCCCTGAGACACCTGTTTGTCAAAACTAGCATTTCTTATTACACACTAGCTTAAGATACAGAGCTACAATTATGAAATTTATTTTAAAATCTTAACACATTACATTTAATGGCTGTTAAATCTGTTGTGTCTTTTAAGTCCCTCTTCCCCACAGATTGTAAATCAATCTTTTTTTATTTCATAAAAGGTTAGATTAACACATACAATTTAATTTCAGAAGTGTGTTAAAAATACATGCATTCTATTAATATATTTACAGTAACATAATATAGTTACAGTAACATTCAGATTAAAGAGATACTTCTTTCATTCCCTGTTAAGAGTTCTTCTCCTTTCCTGCCTTTCTCTCTCCCTTCCTGCTTTCTTTTCTTCCCCCTCCTCCTCCCACCAAATCCAAAACTTATTTCAAGCCACTGTGTTGACATTTTCCCTTTTTAATGAGTTCAGCATTTGCCAATGTCAGCATTTGGGACTTACATAGAATATAATTTCTTGATTTTTCATGGTGATAAAGGGGGACTGCATTGTGGGAGTGGAAGTCCTCTGCACTGTTAGAGCTGGCAGCCAATATGATAAGGTTGGAAGTCTTTCTGACCCCTTGATGCTATCTCTGAAGACTTAAGTTCTACCATTAGCAATTTCATCCTTTGGGTTAGGGCATTGCCCCTCATCAAAATGCAAATCCCTCTGGGCCAGAAAAATGCCTTAAGCTGCTATCATTCATTAACGTCATATGACTAATTCATATATTGGAAACTTTCCAGCAGAACTAGACTAAGAACATATTTTGTAAGGAGAACTACAGAGATTCAGTTTGAGATTTGGGACTAAATGAGGTCGTAGAACATCCAAAGAGCAGTAGAAGGCCATTACAGGCAGAGGAAGAGCACCTAAAGGTTGAAGAGGTTTAAGAAAAATTCAGCTAATTCCCACTTTGCCCATGCTTATTACCAAGTATAATTTTTTTAATAAAGAAAAAATATCCACATGAACACTCTATGAGCCTAGAGCAGGAAACTATGATTTCATCTGGGATCACATTAAGCAAGTATAATGGAAAGTGGGAAGCATCAACAGAAATTGACCTGTAGATAATCAAAAGTGTGAAAGAGTGTGGGTAGATATAGGGGGGTAGATGTTATTTGTTGCCTATACAGGATTTTAGAACACATATGTAATTCTGATAATGACTATGAAAACTAAGCACAAAAAACTAATCAAAAATCTCATTTCAATCTAATAGCTAAATATTCATTTCACCAAACTAGAATTGGGTATGTTTGCATATGCTCCCATTTTCTCTTCTTACATTTAGTAGGCATTCCTAGTGTCCTTATTTATACAAGTTTCATTGTTTATGTTCTGGGGAATACAAAGAGTAAGAAAGACAAAAGAGCTGTCCTCAATTAGCTACCAAAGTACAGCAAGAAAGAAAGAAAACAATAAATATAACACAAGGTGAGCAGTGATGTGAGCTCTTCGGGAAGTACAGATGAAGCACAATATAGTATATGGAGAGTGTTAAATAATGCTAAACACTTTAGTGATAAACAACCTGTTGAGTCATTGCTATGAAGGTTGGCAGTTGGGAGTGACAGGTCCTTTCATGCAGATCACCTAAGAAAAACCATCAGTTACCCACTAAGATGAGAGTTAACTAGAAAATTCTGGGTTTTTATCATTGAGAAAAGAGTCTCTCCTCCTACATTTGCTAAAAATTCTCAAAGATCCACAAGGCTTTAAGGAAGGAAACAGAAATTAAAATATCTGTTGAAGTTTTTCCTGAGATTTTATTCCTTTCAAGTCAGGTTCCTTGTGGTAGGCCAGGTTTGGGGTCAAGGGATGCCAAAGTGTTAGATGTTAGAGCAGGGACTTTCTGAGCTGAGGTAGCAGAAGGTACCAAGACTAAGGGGAAGGTTCAAAGTGAACCACCATGTGGAAGTGTATGATCCAGAATTTCTGAAGGAGAAACTTAACAACAAATTATAAGGAGCCAGAGGCAGTATTGAAGTCAGAGTATGAAGCCTGAATTCTATAATAGGTTAGTCACATTGGACACTTGAATAAATGTTAGTGTCTGTGACTTACTGTTATGGAATATATGGGAGAAAAGTTTGAGGTCAAACTTATTGGGCCAGAGGTTGAGTGGATATTGGCAACCAAAGCCAGTCTTCCTTGGACAGGTTACCAATTCTATCTTTGTGTTTTCACATTGCTTAATAATAAGTGATGAGAATTATTCTAGCAGTCATCTAGGCCACATGCATTTATTAAGTAAATATTGGGCCCCAGGCTCCATGCTGAGTGTACATGGAGAGTCAAGTGGAAGTAGATGTTGCTTCAGAGCCTGAAGTCCAAAGAGCAAATCTGGTGAGCCAGATGGAGCAACATTGCAAGGCTGGCCAGAGGCCGGCCTTAGAAGACTAGCTTCAACTTCTAAATAGTTGTGATTAAGTTTCCCACAGAACTCATAAAAGTCCTTTGGTTCACAACCATTTTCATAAACAGATGTATTGTAACAAGTGGATTTTGGAACACATGCCTTTAAAGGAGTGATGAGCAGAAAATAAATAGGCTCTTTTCAAGTAATGCCCAGGACACTTGTGGATTGTCATATCTGTTCTCTTGCACCTACATGTCCCATCCACCTGCCCATCTGTTGCTTTCATTCAAGGTCTGGGAATCCTACACCACGGGCAGGATTTTCACTTCTCAATATAGAACCATGTACCTTACCTCATGGTCCAAATGACTTCCTGAGAATAAATCATTGTCCTTGTATTTCGTAAAAGACAACATGACTTTGTTGTGAACATGGGTGAGCCTGCGTTCATTCAACAAACTATGTATTTTAGTTACCAAGAAGTGTCCTAAAATTTCAGATTATAATGCCCTGAAAGACGAACTTAGAATCAATTGTTGATCACAGTTTGAGCGGCCTTGTGTCCAGACTAAATGCAGTGTGACTTACCCTATGGTAAGTAACTTCTCTTCATTTGCAGTCTTGAAGTTGTTTTAAATGCCTTAAACCAAGTTTCTCCAACAGCAGTGTCAGGATTGTGACATTTTATGCTAGTTCTACAGCAAAAAGGGTTTTTTAGCAATGTGTTGAAAGGCAACGTGAGTTCACTCTGAGTCTTTGATTATGTTTAATAGCTTTGCTGTCAGACGGTGAGTCATGATCTTTCTCTTCTACTTTACAGTTTGTATTTACACCTCCTTGCATTTGATAAAAGCAATGTAACAGACTCTGCCCATTGACATGACAACTCCTTTATTTTAATCAGTGCAGAGGAAAAAAATAAAACTTAGCACAATAGAGTGTAAAACCCTTTCCTTCAGCCATTTTAAATTTTAGTAGTCATATGTGTAACCTTGTAGAAAGACTACTTTGTGAAACAAAATGTCATCATGTCTAGTCATTTGATTTACATGAGAAATTTTGCTTTCTTTCTATCAGGTTCAATTTAGCAGATGAGCTTAAGGAAAAAATGTTTATCTTGTCTATTTGCAAGCCTTGGTGATGTAATCATTTATAAGCATGCCTTTGTAATATTTTATTTAATGGTAGAAAATCGATGCTAATTCTCTCTCCAAAGCAGTGAGGCTGAATTTGTCTAGCAGCAGGGTGTGGTCAGAGGAAATGAACTGCAAAGAGAGCCCCAGCTAAGGAGTGGGATCAGTATTTTCTGAATTCCTACTGGACCGCAATAATTGTTAATAATTTATCTCAAGTTTGCCTCTCTCTAGGCTGCATTTTTTTAAATATTTTATTTATTTATTTGACAGAGAGGGAGGCAGCCAGCGAGAGAGGGAACACGGGCAGGGGGAGTGGAAGAGGAAGAAGCAGGCTCATAGCGGAGGAGCCCGATGGGGGCTCGATCCCATAACGCCGGGATCACGCCCTGAGCCGAAGGCAGATGCTTAATGACTGCGCCACCCAGGTGCCCCTAGGCTGCATTTTTTAAAAGTAATTTCTTCTAGAAGTCTTTGAGCTTAGCCTTGTGGGGACTTTTTTTCCTCTTCATATACTAATGTCTTTAATCAGATGTCACTAATTTGAAAATAGTTTACATCCCTTTCGTTGAAAATAATTTGGAGTTCAACCAAGTTGGTACCTGAGTAACTGAGTACTTGCCCCTCAGATAGGACTTTACTTAGGATCCAAGCAGAGAGATGAGGTAATGGATGAGCATAAGGCAGAGGTTGGCGAATTTTTTTTATGAAGGGTCAGATGGCAATTATTTTTGGCTTTGTGAGTGATACGGTCTCTGTCACAACTACTCAACTCCAGTGTTGTAGCAGGCTAACAGGTATAAACATCAGGTAATAAGCAGTGATCATGGTTGTGTTCAAATAAAACTTTATTTACAAAAACAGGGAACAAGGGGTGCCTGGGTGGCAAAGTCAGTTAAGTGTCCGACTCTTGGTTTCAGCTAAAGTCATAATCTCAGGGTCCTGGGATTGAGCCCCATGATGGGCTCAGAGCTTGGCTTAGAATCTGCTTGGGATTTTCTCTCCCTCTCCCTCTGTCCCTCCCACTTGTGCAGTCTCTGTCCCTCTCTCTCTAAAATAAATAAATAAGTCTTAGAAAGAAAACAAAACAAAACAGGGAACAAGACATATTTGGCCTTCGTGCCATAATTTGTTAATGCCTGGTATAAGGTACCAGCCCCTGGGGATCATGTTTTGGCACCTGACTTCAGAATGACTGACCACATAAATTTGCATTGCTTGTCCATCCAGAGAAAGTGTTGGAGTTCCTTTGGATACTAACGAGTTATTTCAAATGTGTCCTAACACCAGCAAGCCCTTAGTCAGGGCTTGCAGGGCCCTAGGCAACAAGTGCTTGACTAAAGGGCAAGAGAGGACCATCTGAGACCTGGGTGGAGGTACTCACCCAGTATGTTTTCCCAGGTATTAGTAATATGGGGTGTGTGCCCTGAAGTGGGAGTAGAGGAGGGAATCTGGCCAGGGGAGAATTTCGGACTAAATACTATTCCTGCCAGTGGGCCCATTCCAAATAAAATCCTTCCAAGAGCTTAAGAAAGTAGGAGTCATCAGTATAATGGTGCTCCAGCCTCGTAGACAACAGTAGTCAGTTCAGAGAAAAGAGTCAGTCCCAGTACGGCTATGGGACTGCTTGGTAGGCACCACTTTGGACTGCTAAAAGATATCCGTGTTGTGGGAGTGAGGCTGTTGGGGCAGCCAATGGAGGGGAAGGCGAGAAAGAAGCAAGAAATGGTTGATGAGATATTCAGAAAAGTGGAAGCTTGTGTGATTCAGCAGCTAATTTAGACACCCTAGTTTTTCCCTAGCAACTTAATTCCTGGAGTATTTTGCAAGATTTAATTAAGGCACCACGGGAGTGGCACCAAGATTCTGATCTACGGATCAGGTAGATGGCTGCAGAGAGCACTGCAGAGGCTGGGGAAGGAGGTTGTCAAGACCCAGGAACTAAACAGCTGCTGGCCGGACTAGGGCTGTAGGCATTATGCTCACATGGGACAAAAATGGATGCGACAAGGTCCAGAAATGGATTCTCTCTTTACGGAGTCTGTCTTATACCTCCGCAGGAAAATCAGACACTATGCCTAACGCTGCATTGTTCCATGAGAGTCTTAGCTACTGAAAGTCATATTGTCTACCTTTTTTTTTTTACACATAAAGTACTTTTACATTATAAAAAGATTTTAAAAGATGCAGTGAGGATTTTACTTGAAAATGGAAGCATTTTCAAGATGAAAAGTGGAAACAAAGAACAGCATAATAGGTATTATGTTCGGCAGACCTTTCAAGTTAAGATGAGTTATTATATTGTAGAAAAATTTTAAAAATAAAGAGAGCAATACTTTTAACCTTTATGTGTATATTTAAACACTCATAAAACATTTCTACTTTTTATGACAAGAATTTCAATGTACTTACAGATGAAAGTAAAGAAGACTGCTTGATATTAATCGTGCAAAGGCAATAGAAATGTAAAGCATATTGCATTTATAGTCATGAGGAGACCCATGTGACTTTGTATACCATTTGTGTAGCTTTATTTCTAGAAAGAGATAGTCTTTTTGTTCTTTAATAAACTGCAGGCCTTGTCATCGATGGAGAATAATAGCCACCTTTTAGTTTCTCAGTTAGTGGCTTCTCTAGATCAGGTTTGCCTGAGAGGAAAGTGCATTTCAGTTCTAAGAAATTAAAATCTCTTGAACAGGGGCGCCTGGGTGGCGCAGTCGTTAGGCATCTGCCTTCGGCACAGGGCATGATCCCTGCGTTCCGGGATCGAGTCCCACGTCGGGCTCCTCCGCTGGGAGCCTGCTTCTTCCTCTCCCACTCCCCTGCTGTGTTCCCTCTCTCGCTGACTGTCTCTCTGTCACATAAATAAATAAAATCTTAAAAAAAAAAAAAAAACCTCTTGAACAAAACTCTAAAAAGAAAAAAAAAAAGCACTACAGTATAGAACCTCACAATAATTGGAAACCATAAGACTGATACCTTAGTCACATGGCTTTTTGGCAACCATATTTGGGGAGCCACTATTTGACAGTAGAGTGGCTGAATTTGAGATAAACAGAACTGAGATGCTTCCTCAGTGACCCAGGAGAGATGAGACTGCTAAATGCAAACAGCATCGATTGTATTCAGCACCCTCAACTCGAAGGATGTATCTACATGTGAAAAGTGGGGTGTGGAGCCTTGTTAGAATATCTACCTTCCTTGGCACCCAAGGCTGATTCTGAAAAAGAACCATATACCAGGCAGCCCACCAGCAATGATGAAGGTCCTATTGCATGCGGAGCATTGGAGAGAGGGGCCATTTCGTGGAAACTGAAAGCCAAAATCCAACTAGACACCTGAGTTTGAAACAGGACTGTGAGTAGCACTCATTTATGTAAAGGAAAAAAAAAAAAAAAAAAACAGGAAAACTAAGGTAATAGCAAAGGCCATTCACACATGTCCAGACTACAGGAATACCCAGAGCCATGCCCCTCTACAGAAACTGCTAGTGAGTCCCATGTCCCTCATGGGGGGGGGGGGGGCTATTGGTCTAAAGCCATGCATGGCTAGGAGAATCATTGACCAGCAGGTGAAACCCAACCAGGCAGCCTGCTGAGAAGCAAAATCCGGACCTAGCTTTGAGGTTCCTGTTCCCTAAGCCGCTTGTTTAACCTTCCATTTTCTATGCAGAGTGTTGAGTTCAGACACTAAAAACTCCCTTGTGAAGCTTTTTTCATTTCTAGGAGTGCCGGTGTCTCCACTGAGCCAGCCTTTGCAGAGGTTCTGAAATGCACTCTCCCCACAGTCTCCACGTTTTTCCTTCTGCTCTTCCCGTGAAAATGTGGAAAAAATTCACTTATCAGGTGGTTTGTCCTGATGCCAAACAACTCACTTGGTAATTGGTTTAATAGCAATAAATTAGCTTATCGATGATTTTGGAAGAGTTATAGCTCTACATTCTAGACATTCTTCACTCATACTGCTTCCTCACAGACTAATCTGGGGGCTCTTAGAGCAGAGGAACTCTTCTGGCTGCTAGTCTGAGGGGGAAACCCATCCAATTGCATCTGTTTAGCTTCTCTGTTCAGTGTCTGCGGTGATAAACTGGGCTTTGCTCATTTTGTGCCTGCTTTATACAACAGGGATAATGGAAATAAAATGAATACTTCAGAACAAAGGCAATAAAGTATCATTATGGCTAATGAAGGAATGATTTGTTTTGAATGCCAATTGCTTAGAGGCAAGGATTTTGGAAAAATCAAATAATAAATGGTTACCGTATTGGCAGTGTAAATATTCCCCTATTGATCTTCTATGGAAATCAGATTTTAGAATAGAAAAATGGCCGACATACTTAAGAATAGATTCTAGAGCAAGTATCCATGATGAAATGTTGTCAAGTTCCTAACTTGCTTACATTACCTTTTCAGAAGCACCCTGATACTTAGATTTAGAACTTTTCCACCATCACTTTAATTTCTAGATTCTATAGATTAATAAAACTGAAGAGCAAAAGTTTCATGAGCCACGATAATCAGAACAAGGCTAAAACGCAGCAGTTCTCTTAAGTCTGCACTAGGCTCACCTAGAGAGTTTCTTTAAAAGACAGACTCCCAAGACATAGTCTCCAGAAACTTTGAGTCAGAAGAGCTAAGGAGGTCTACAAATCAGCATTCACACTAAATATCCAATGGGTTCCTATGCTTGTGGCCCTGATCGTATTTTGGGGAAAAACGGCAATAGAGTACATCCTGCTTTTGAATCAGATTTCACAGGACACATATAAGAAAGAGGACAGAAAGTTAGGAGGCTTAAAATAGCTGAAATCAGAGCTGAGATCAAGCCTCCGATCCAGAGTAGAGTGCCAAAAGGGAGGGAAAGGATAAAACGGAATATATATAGTCGGGCCACTCACCTTGCTCCCCTTTACCTGACCCACGCCAAGCCCGCATCTTACAAGACAACCCAGAGCTAATCCCCCACAGTCTTTAATGCACCCACTGAGTTCAACACTCCCTGCATCTCAGGAATAAAGGCACATTTTAGCAAGCAACAGTGCAGTGACAGAGACTGGGGCTACTCAGTACAAAAAAAGAAAAAAATTAAAAGGTAAAAACATCAATCACACAAATGTATTACCTGCCCTACTCATTATTTTTAAGCATCTGGATAGCATACTTGGTCTACAGTTCATCCAGATGTTTTGGCTTTGTGTACAGAGCCATGCACTGCATTCAAGCCTTCTGTTTTGATGTGCATTTCCATGCTTGAACAGTCGGTGTCTGATGCGTGTGTCAAGTGTGTCGTGAGGTGGAGGGTGAAGATACAGCCTGGAGGCAGGGGCAGACAGTCCCCAATTTCAAAAAGATGCTATTCCAAAGGTTGGTTTGTAACTTAGATGTTCAACATTCAAAGCATGGTTTCCTCTAGAAACCATGGTACATGCATTGGTTAACGGCTCAAGCCAGTCCACAGACGGTTTTTTAGTCCATGGCACAGTTAAGCTTGGTCTGGATTAAATCACCCAACCGACTTGCAGAGGGAGAGTGTCCCCCTGAAGCTCTCTGAAAGAGGAGGAGGAGAGGAAGAATTTCGTCTCTTTCCTACATTCAGTAATGACCCAGTGCTACAAAGTTTATACCTCCCTTCCTCACCCCCAGCTAAAACTCATTCCTAAACTCAATTTTTCTGAACCGAATGTAGTGAAAAGAAATTTGGACAAATTTGATTAAGTAGATAAATGACCTATAACCCCCTAGCTTTCCAGGAGATATTTGCCTTTTAAAAGACACTATTTAATTTTTTTAAAAATAAAGCTCTTATTGTGGAAATGACAGTGTAGCATAATAGTAGAACTACATGAACATGAAATATTCAGATTCTTTCAGGGAAAGGGAGACCATAGGCAGGCTGGACTTGCCTAGGGATTTTCTCTTAGTCTGTCTCCCAGGATGCTTCTCACATCTATATCAACAATTTTTACTTCTCCACAACAAATATTCAGATTTTCCAAAGGTTACGCATTATGTTTTAAAGCAGCCAAATTGAGACAATTAGGCCACCAATGTGTGTGGTGGGCAGGGGTTGGGGAGAGGCAAAAGGGACAAGCCTTTGAACATATGGATCATTTCTGAGGTGAGTTCCGCCACTACTGAAAAATGTATTGGTCTATGTGGACAAATACCCATGCTGATTGTATATAAATATACTGAGTGCTGATGGCAAATCACGTTAATTAACACAGACCAACACTTCTTAGTGATATGCTACGATCGATGCTGTTCTATTATGATATTCATCTCTAATTAATTTGGCTCGGCAGGCTAAAACTGCAGACTGTGTCTACTCAGGGGACGGAATTTGAAATATGCAGTGCTTTGCTTGTGGACTGAACGAGTACATGGCTAAGCTGTGGGAGGCAGAAGAAGTCACTTCACAGCACCGCTCTCTGTCAGTGAGTTTCAACCAGAGAACCTCTGCAGAAGCAGAAAAAAAACCCATAGTCACTGCAGCAGAATTCCAGAGGTGGGAAGAGAAAGACATGATGTAGATATCCAAGAGAATCTTGGGGCCTGAGCAGAAATCAGTCAGATTTACCGGAGCTTATTGCAGGAGGCAGACACTCTTTGGTTTCACTCCGTTCTCTCTGGAGGAGAGTGAAATACTCTTTCGAATGCCGGGAAGCAGCATACTGAAGCAATAAATAGAGCAACATCTCAAGTCCAAATGAGTGGGTTCAAATCCCATCACGCCACCACTTATTGACCATATTGTTTGGGACAAGGAACTTATTTTCTCAAGTAACCCTCTCCTCATCTGTAATATGGGACTAATCATAGTTATTTTCACCCACTACCTGGGAGGGAGTGGTAAAGAAGAAGACGTGCCTTCAAGGGGCCTGGCGTTCCATGAACATTCACCGAGTATAAGCTGTTATTAGGCTGAGGGGCATAATTTGCTTTCATGGCCATTTAGTTCAGGGTAATGATGGGCTATGTGTAATAGCATCCTAGTCTACCTATCCAGACGAGATCACTACATGACAGGCCAGCTCTGTAAACCTTATGACCCTGGACGTCTAGAGGGCCAAGATACACTACTGCTCAAAGCTGTCTTTCAGTGACCTCCATTGTACAGGTAGCTTGATCATGGGCTGGAAAAGAATGACCAGTTAAGTTTCTGGAAGGATGTAGCCTTCTCCGTAGTAATTTTAGGACTGGACTGACCACAGTCTGAAAAAGAGAGAAGGGCCCCTTCTTATCCAGGTCTTGTATATACAAAGGGCAGCCTGTGGTTGATTTGATTTGATTTCCTATTTACTTTGTAACTGAGGGCCAGGTCAGTCCAGCACTGGGACATCCAAGATGCATTATAAAGCCAGCTCATAATTCAGATGAAGGAGAGGAGCAAATTCCCCAGCTCAGGATTGAGGATGTCGGCACAGCGCCCCTCCTCCTTGTGTGGTGCTGTAACTCTTTTAGTTGTCCCTCACTCTAATGAGCACTGAACTCACTCAGAATATACTAAGAGATAGTTTTTATTAAACATGATATTAAGAAAAAGGTTAGGTTCTCTTTTAGCACTGCAGACAATTACTGAAATATGTGAATTCAAATGGGAATGGAATTATAATAGGGTTTTGCTTTTTTAGTCTTCCCAGGTTCCACCCTTTCTCTTCCTCTCCTTTCCCTCCATCTCCAGCTTTGTCATGTAGGCCTGTAATGAGACCATGTAACAATGTCCCAGGAGCCCCTTTTGGAGAGCCCTTTGATATATAGTCCAGAGCATCCAAGCATTTTTAGTCTTGGATTATAATCACCTGTGAACACCTGCATCTGCCTCATTAGATCATAGTTCCTTAAAGATTGAGATCATGTGTTTTCACCATTTTTTTACCCCCCACCCCCACCCCTCCCTGCCTCAGCAGTGGCTCTCAGACAGTGACGGGGATACAATAGAAGGAGTAAGGTGCTTCCTGGTCTTCGTTGGGGACACGCCAGCAACTCTGGTGGGCCACACAGTGACCCCACCCTCCTCACTGACTTGGCCGCCTCCACTCCTGGCTCTGTCTTCTGCCAGACTTAAGCTCCCTTATGTCTTTTGTTGTCTTCTGACCTGAGTTTGGTGCATTTTTCTAATGGATAACTCTTGGTATGAGTGCCTTCTCTGTGTGTCTCGCGTTCAAATTTCTCAGGGAGGGAACTTGATTCACTTAATTATTACACAGCATGCCCACATTGATTTATCTCATGGGCCACAATCCGGCTGATGGCCAGGCTCAGTCAGCGGTGGCCCAGGTAAGTGTGTTACCCGTACCAAAACATGTCCCCGTGAGCGTGGTGTCCTTGTGGATAGTCGGTAGAGAGAGAAGCTTTAGGTGTGGTGGGACCTCAGCCTTGCAGCACCTTTTCCCCACCAAAGAAGAATAAGCCCTCCAAAAATGTTTTCTAAATGGCCAATTGGCTCTGGGGGCTGGGCTTTTGCTTTAGGCATAGCGAATAAGAGATCCTTCGAAAAGATGAGCACAAGCATGTAATATAACTGCTAAATGCCAGCATTGTGCAAAATGCAAAAGAGAGAACGATTGACTAAAACACTGTCCCCAATCTCAAGGTGCACACAGAGCAGCAGCATATGACAATGGCTAAGAGTACGGGCTTTACATACCAGCTTCAATTATAGTTTGTTTGGTTTTTTATTTACCAGTTGAGTAACGTTAACTTCCCTAGGCGTCGGCGTCCTTGTTTGTAAAGTACCGCTTTGTACTGAGAAGATAGAGGGCTGGAAAGCTGTCCTGGAAATGGGCTCAGCAGCCACACAGCCTGGTGCTTGGTGGAGAAGTGGAGCATGGGTGTAGTAATTCTTTACTCGCGTGATGTCAGGATACGTAAATCACCTAGCATAGTGCCTGGCACACCGAAAGATCTTACTGAAGAACAGCTGTATATTTTCTAATGCAACCTAAATATTAAAATGAAAGTCTCCCTAAAGTACCATGGAAAGCAAAAAGGAGAGAGTGGAGGTCAGAGAGCTCACTGTTCGGACCAAGTTGGCAGGGCGGTGGCTGCAACCCAGGAGCACAGGGGCGGCTTCTACGGGCTGCGCGGTCCGAGCTGCTGCAGCTTTTCTCTCCACGCCGACAGGCAGCAGGAGGCAACCACGCAGGGGAAGACTGAGGCATGCCGGTGTGTGAAGGGGCGTCTGCAGCCATGTCTGTAATAAGCTACTCTGTTATCTTGCAAAATGCGTATCCTGTTAGTGCAGAATTTCCATAGATTTGCATTGATTTTGTGTTCATCTAGGCCTATAAGGATGTTATTAGAGCTCAGACACCATTTTGAGGGTTTGTTTACTTAAGTTTAACTGCTCCTGGGGAAAGCATAATATAAAAAATACATGACTGCGCTCTTGGATTTATTTAACTCAAGTTTTTCTGTCATAGCTGGAGTCCAACCCAAGGTACTAGTTTGAAAGTCTAATTAACAGCCAGGAAGGTCATTTGAGAGGGACTTGAGAGTTCATTTAAGGACACAGCCATACTTAGTTTACTTCACATGAAAAATTAAACACAAAAGTAATAACCACAAAGATCTGTTTCTGCTATGTGATTGTGTTAGACCAGAGAGGGAGAATTTATACTTAAGTTTCTGATTAAAGGAAAGGATCCCATTTCATACTAAATGAAGAGAGCTAAGTTTTGACTAGAGGCCGCAATTTGTAATATTAGCATGTCTGGAATTACAATGACAGGGACACTTTTGTGAATCACCTAGAGTATAAGGGCCCCAGGTACGAGAAAGTGAATTGCTCTGATGAATGAAGAAAGCTGGATATCACAGGAGCAATTGTCCTCAGTAATAATCAGGCCAACCTACTACCTGCAACATGCTGAGCAAGTAGGTAATCAAGGACAGTGTCATGCATTAAAATGACAAGAAGGACCCGCTGAAAATCAGGCCGCAACATCACAGTCACCCTTTTTGTTCTGAGATAAAATGAAATGCTGGACTTTTTTTTAGTCCTTATCCACTTTCTTTCAGATATAAGGAAAATTATGTTTTATTACCAGATTAATTTTACCTTGTGAATTTATTAAGACATAGGCTGATCTAAAGAATAGCAGCTGACACTTGCATGCCTCTGGCTTCGCCAGTAGTTTCTTAAGTGACCTAATAAGTATTACTCTTATTTCTTATCATCAGTTCATTAGGATGCTTAAGAAATATGTGATAATAATTGAACATTCTACAAAGAGAAGAAAAGGGGTATAAAGGATGTCACCCATGTCTTTGATACACATGTTACAGTGCTTATGATATTTTCACTATATATACCATTGTGTGCACTGGAGACAGGGTTTAAGGTACAGCGTATTTGAACCTGGAGTGCAGCAGGGGGCTTTAAAATTCAATATTATGTGTGCCTATTTGACCTTCAGCTCCCTGCCAGCAGCCTCTCATCAGCAGGGCATTTCTTGACAGCATTGTTCTAAGACTCTAGATAACTTTTCCAAATGAAAAAATAATAGAAAATAGTGTGAAATTGTGAAATAGTGGTCACCTAGTGATCGTTTAGCCTGTTTTCAGCACCCACTTTGTAATAATCAAAACAATTCAAGTTTGAATTTTAGTAGCAATTTTTTCTTCTGCAGAACATAGATTTTCAGATGATGATGCCAGATTAATACACCATTTCCCTCACAATGCTGCCATTATCAGACCCCTGTCCCTCACCCCCATGCTCCATCCTTGGGGAAACGGCACACATGAAGAAAGAGTCCATTTATAAAAGTTACAAATACAATTACAGGTTAGACAGCTGTTCTCAGGAAGAAGCATTTCAAGTCCATAGATTCAAAGCATGTCCTTTTCTTTATGTACGTATTTATTTTTATTATATTCATTCTTGGGCTATTGTTCGGAGATACTCTAATAAGGCTTTTTTTTTTCCATTTATTCACTGCATGTTTAAAGGGAAACAGAAGTGTGAGAAGAGCAGAGATTATTTAAAAGAGCTCTTACATGGGGGTGCCTGGATGGCTCAGTCAGTTGAGCGTGGAAACTCTCTGTTTGGGCTGGGGTCGTGATCTCAGGGTGGTGGGATAGAGCCCTGCATAGGTCTCCACTCAGCGTTGAGATTCTCTCTCTCCCTCTGCCCCTCCCTCCCACTCTCTCTCTCTTTCCCTCAAATAAATAATTTTTTTTTTCTTTTAAAGAGAGAGCTCTGGTATGTTAACCCAGGGCAGTGGCCCAGGACCTCACAGATTTGTAACTTGCCAGGGTGCGTGGAGCTCCTGCTCTTTCCTAAGCCTCCTTCTGGTTTTCTGTTCAGTCTTTCCAAAGCAATGAAGTTCAACATCTGGACATACAGATAAGAAATTGAATCTCTCTCACCCCCAACATCTCCATAGGTTAAAAAAAACCTCTGACTCCTACAAATACATTGAACCAAGACATTTAATCTATGCATATTTAAGAACACAAATATTATAGACTCTCACGTCTGTTAAATAGCCACATTCTCTCTGAGCAATCTGCCTCTTGTTCAGCAATGACTCCCCCCCACACACAATGCTGGGGACACGTGGTAGGCACGCAATCAATGTTAGTTGGATCAATTTGGAGCTTCGAGGAGCGAGGAAGCCCAGATATGAAAAGGAAATGATCAGATTCTGACTTCACTTTTCCCCTTTTCTAGTTAAAAAAAAAAAAGTACATGGAGAAAGGTACATCAAATGCATATGTACTGTTTCACAAGTAACTTTTTAAAAAGTGAACACCCTCATAACCACCACCTAGTAGTTGTCAGCCTCTTTGTTCTGATTCAAAATGGGTTACTTTCATTCCCTATAGTCCTTAGCACAGTGACATATCACTTGATAATTGAAATGAAAATAAAACTTAAAGATATTTTCATGTAAATCTAGTAAAACAATACCAATACTTATCACTGCATGAAATTCAGATTGCTCCACCAAGAATCTGGCATTTCAACAGAGAGCTATTTTTCCTCTACTCTGATTCCTTTGCAGTTGCAATTCTCTTTTGAGAGAAATTGCGCCCATCCCCGTAACAATGCTGAGAAGATAACTTCAGAAATTTTTAAATGAAAGAAAGAAAGAAAGAAAGAAAGAAAGAAAGAAAGAAAGAAAGAAAGAAAGAAAGAAAGAAAGAAAGAAAGAAAAAGAAAGAAAGAGAAAATGGGTCTTCTTCCTCTGGAGCAGACCACTACTCCTGCTAGGCAGGTAAACCAAAAACCCTAGGAGGTCTTAAGACATTTTTAAAGAAAGAAAATGTTTTGTGAATACAAAGGAAATCTGGACCCAAAAAAACCTAATGAAGTGAAAAGGTAAAATTTAAGAAGACAGCTATGTCTTGCGTAATGATTTATTTATGTGTTGATTGAGCCGACACCCCTTCACACTTAGAGTCTGGGATATGTGCAGGCTCCTTTGTGAAGAAAGAACTCCACCAAATTTTCCCTGAGAGGCTAGAGAAGAATTAAGGTTGAACATTTGATGTGATGGATTTCAGAAGTGGCTCAATTTAGCTAAGTTAAGGTTGAAATAGTGAGAAAACCAATACGATCCCAAAGGCAAAATTCTTTCTTCTGTAAAAACTAATCTTTTGCCAAAAAAATGCTTGCTTTAGAGCACAAAAAGAACTCTGTTAGAGTTGCGATTTTAAAACAATTGCTATCATTCTTGCCCAGAGGGTGAATTAACCTGAAACTCATCAGCCACGTAGTAAAGTTACATCTGTTAATAAAATGCATTTTTTTTCTTCACAGTAGTACTGATATATATCCTACAAGCGACCTCTAGGTTTCTTAATAAGCTGTGTTTATGGTTAAGACCATGTAAAACAATGAACACTTATCAACTACCTAGGTTGTATATAGAATGATACCAGGTATTCTAAAAATGCTGTAAGTGCATAACTATGCAGACTCTGCCTTGAAATATAAAATAAATGCTGAAAATATTCATGAGAGTAATGATTGGAGAAACTAACATTTTCTTTCAATATTTAGTTGGCTTTTTTTAGTAGGGATTAGAAGGGCATACAGGAACAACTTTGATTTAATGAAGTCATCAATAAAAAAGTAAATAAACACTTTGAAATGTGCATAACAGCTGCATATTTTAGATCAAGCATAGACTGGACAGCATCTGTGGAGACAAAAGAGGAGACGAATTATGGTCTGTTTTTCCTTCTCAGTAGCACACTTCATGTCCAACAGAGTCATTTTGAGAACTCTAGTAAACTATTCAGGTGTGAAAATAGAAGCTAGTGTATTTGTGTTCAAAAACAGAAGACTTTTGAGCACTGGAGTCATCTCTAGCCCTTAAAGAAAAGTACTAAATAGACTTAAGAGGAACAAAGGAAAACATGAGCTGCAAACATATCCTTGAAGACAAAGAACCCTAGAGTTCTCATACGGGACCAATACTTTGGGATAAAACTCAGCCGAGAGTAATTTACATGGAAGTATAGGAGATGCTTTGGGAAATGAAATCACTCTATGCTTAAAAGATATGGAATGAAAGAACTCCATTTTTAAGTGCCATGGGAAGAGATATCTTGCATTTATACACACAATTACCTTAGTTTTCAACAGCAAGATTTGTTGCAGTGGAAACATTCTCTTTTTTTAGGTTTAAGAGCTCCAAATGGTACTGTAGCCTACATTAAACATAAGTGCCCTTTTCCTTTACAAAACTCTCATCTACTCAAGTCATTGAATTCCAAATAACCTCACTGGGGTACCAGCATTAACCTCCATCATCATATTCATAAATTAACCCTAAATAGATTATAGTCCTTCGAAGTTGACTTCTCCCTTTCAATTAGGTTGTATAGTGCATCCTTTGGACTAAACAGAGTGATTAATAGTAGAAGCATACAAGGGGGTAGCTGTCTGCACAGCCGAGGAGGACGTGCACAGTCAGGTGTGGGCATTGCCCATGCATTCTGAAGCCCAAAGACGTGACTGGGTTAGGCCCCCCCAAATAGTCCTACTTTGTTATTGTTTTATAAATGTCTAATTTAGTTTGGCATAAATATTTAAAAAAGCATTCATTTTTATTTGTGCATCTTGAATACACTTTTATAAATATGTAAAATGAACACATTTTGAGAGTTTAATGAGTTTTATAATTCTATTCCTAGATAAACATACTTTTTGATTAAAAAAAAAGAAAAATAATTATTTCCTGATTTATTCCAAATTACCTAAAGGGCCCAAAACATAACAGAGCAAATAATGAATGCAAATCAGGAAAGACTCCTCATATTGCTTTCCTTCAGCTCCAGATTTATTAGAACACGAGTACATGGAAATAGGTAAAATAAGTAATGGTTTTCTACCCTGGATCTTGGTCTGTGCAGGTAGACTGACTGCTCAGGGGTGAATCAAGGAAACCTTGGTAGTGCTTGCTTTACAAAGACCAGAGAAAGCAAGTCGGGGATGTGGTTGTGTGGGCTCTCCCTTTGGGTATTGCCGGCACTCCCTGCCTTTGAGTGAACCATCACCAGGTAATGTGGAGGCAAGAACCTTGACCCACTGCACTTCCCACTGGCACTTTGAAAGGAGTAGGGATCCCATCCAGTTCTGAGGTCATCAGATTTTGTTTTATATCACCCTTTGATCACTGTGACCATGTGAAGTGACTTACCTGAAAATGCAGCCTGGAGACCCAGTGTGACGGTGTGAGCATGATTCCTGACTGTAATTAGATTCTCATGATTCATGATTCACTATGGAATTATGATGTGGCTGAGCATAATCACTGTTATGTGTGTGTGTGTCTATGTGTGTGTGAGTGTGTCTATGTGTGTGGAAGATGAACAGTTACACTGAGGGGAAACAGAAGCCCAGGTAGAAAGTTTAATGAGAATGTTCTTTCCTCTTGTTCTGCTTGGAGCTATGGCAAATTTGTGAGTTCAAAAGGATGTGGGAGCCCTTAGGTGTAAACTCTGTCAAGGTTGGTTGGAACATAAGACATGTTCCTAGAGGGAAAATAGAAATGATCAATAAATCTCTTGTTCTTGATCCAAGGTAATTCAGAATAGCTGTTATTTCTTAACAATTGGATTGATAACTAGAATTTGCCCATTAACCAAATGAATGTTATTCTTTTCTTATTTGGCTTGCCTCTGTTGTATCGCATAAAAAAATACCTGTTGTATAAGGAGCAAATACATTTTCATGACAATGTACCAGGATACCAAATTTGACTAGACAGTACATACATTTAAAAGTGCTTTAAACCCTAAATTTAAACTCAGATAATGTATCTTAGAAAATGCTTTTTCTTCTCTGAATGAAGACAGACCCAATGAATCATGGACATTGACTCTCTAGTCGAAAATGTATTGTTTACTGAAACCTTGTAGCACTAATAAGTTTATACCTTCTTGATACCTTCCTCATAATTTGGCTAAGGATCTTCCAGGAGCATCCAAACTCTGTTGCCATTTATTAACTTATCACATGAGAAGTGAATAACACCTTTGTGACCAAGTAAAAGCATACTTCCTTTATCTGTCTGCCATCTCGTTTGCTAGCCCTCTTTCCCCATTAACAGGCAGTGGGGTGAGGGATTATTGAGGATTCTCCTAAACATTCTAAGGTATTTTAAATAACTAACACACACACACACACAGACACACACACACACACACTCACCCAGGCAGTATGCAAAGTGGTTTGGCCCCCTTAGGTTACTAAAGCTCTAAAGATCTTTCTACCTACTTGATTTGTATCCAGAGCAGGAAGGTACACGTGAGTGGGTCTGACAAACCTATCAATGGGAAATCAAAGTTGGAACCAGTGTCAAAGAAGGGATTTGCGAATGACAGAGGGATCATTTAAAATTCAGTGATGTGAGTGTACCCATTGTACATGAGTCTCCTAGTATTACTTCTCCTCATTACCCCTAGGAAATGAGGTAAAACTTAGAAATAAAACTTTGTCTAGAAACCTCAGTCATGTAGCAAAATGACAAATATTTGTTAACTTGCAAGGTTGAGGGAAAAAAGCAAGCGATGTAGTTAGACTTATCTATAATTAACTAAATTTCATTATAAAGTATCTTCTCAAAAGGAGAATTGTATGACAAAAGTTTATAAATCTTTACAGCACTAACTCAGAAGGCATTTGTTACATATATGAAGAAACTTCTGAGCACCGTAGTCATACATATACTCCACGCTTCCCCACAACCAAAATCTTTATCTACTCTGAACGGGACTGGGTTTATTTGCATCTAACTGGAGTTTTTTTTCTTTTCCTTTTTTTTTACTTGAATAAAATAAAAGTCATCATGATCTGAGAAATGGTGGGCAAAAAGACCTGCTTAGTATTTATGACGTTACCTTCTGAAGAAAGCCCTTTCACTCGTGTGGCAGGTGCAGTCCAGATTATACAATAAGGAACGATGATGCAGTTACAAATTTCACTCCGAGTAGACATGGTTATTTTGATGACAGGAACACATTTATCCTCAAAGATATCAGAACATAAATTAAAATATTAGATATTCAAACTGACAGTTGGAAAAACAAAGGGTATTCCAAGTGTGTCAAGTAGATATTTGCCTCTGCCAAGTTCATAAAATGCATCTTTTCTTGGTGTTGTCACCAGCAACTCACAAGACACCTAAAATTTCCCTGTTTTAAAATGTACTTAACATTGCCTGAAGTACATGAGACATTTGGAAATTGCAAAGTTTGTGCTTGGTGGCAATTATGGAAAGATTCTAACAATAGTCAAGGTGCCTTAGGATCCTGTTTGCTTTTACTAATGTCTTAATTGTAAATTAGAATCTTGTTACCTTTGCTATTTCATTTAGGAAATTATTGCTTGCCAGGATGCTAGTCATCTTAAAAAGCTGATATATTTCCAGAATAGCCTGATTTTCGTACTTTTACAGGATTAACTAATACGATAATTTCTTCCATTGAATCCACCTTTAAAGAGCTAGGTCGCAGTAGAAAGAAAAACGTATTTGAAACTGCACCTAATTAGTGGGATTCTCCTGGGGGTACCTGGTGCCCATGGACAGGCAGTTCAGCAACTCTGGGGATCCTGGGCCAGTCCCAGTAATGGCAGAGAAGCCTCTGAGCTCTGAGACCTTGTAGCTGTTAAGTCTAGCCTGCGCAAATCCTGGAGCATACGAGAACTAAGACTGCAGCCAAACCCCAGCCCCTCCAGGTGCCTTCTACTCTCGTGCAAGGCTAGGTAGACAAGAATCGAGTCTTTTGCTGAATTTCCTAAATCCCAGTGCCTTCTTTTTTTGCTGTTCTGTATTTTCATTTTTATATTTTAAAAATTTATGCACAACAAGTTTCACTTCTGGTTTATGTTTTTATGAGTTCTGGCAAATATAAAGTCATATAACCACCACCACAATTAAGACATGGAATGGTTCCATCATCCTACTCACCAAAAAAATCCATCACGCCACCTCTTTTTAGTGAAACTCTCCCCATCCTTAACAGAGAACAGAACTACTCTGTCTCTATAATTTTCTCATTTCCAGAATACCATATGAATGGAATCATACAGTATGCAGTATTTTGAGTCTGTCTTCTTGTACTTAGCATAATGCATTTGAGATTCATCCAAATGCATTGTAGATGATATGTACTGATATACGTTCTTACATTTATCAATTATTTATTCCTTTTTATTGCTGAGTAGTATTTCGGTATATGAATGTGCCACAGTTTGTTTATCTATTCCTTAGGGACATTGGGTTGTCACCAGATTTGGCCAAATATAAATAATACATTCAGGGGGTTTTGGTTTATTTGGTTTTTTGTTTTGGGGGGGTTTTTTTGCAAACATGAGTTTTTATTTCATCTGAAATATCTAGAAGTGGAATTTCTGGATCATATGCTAAGTATATATATAACCTTGCAAGAAACAACCAAAGTGTTTTCCAGAGTGGCTGTACCATTTTGCATCCCCACCAGCAATGCGTGGACATTTCAGTGGATCTATATTCTCCTCTGCACTTGCTATTGTCGGTTGTTTTGTTTGCTCGTTTGTTTTGTTTAGAGTTTATTTTAGCCGTTCTAATAGGCACGTAGTGATAGCTCATTGTGGGTTTCATTTTCATTTTCTTAAAGACTAATGAGATTGAGTGTTCGTTCATGGACTTAGCTGCCATTTGTATATCCTCTTTGGCAAAGGGTCCATTCAAATTTTTTTGGTCATTTTTTAATTGGGTTGTTGTTGCATTTTGAGAGTTCTTTAGATATTCTTGATACAAGTCATTACTCAGATGTGTGGTTTGCAGATAGCTTCTCCCAGAGTGTGGCTGGTCTTTTCATTCTTTTAGTAGTGTCTTTCTCAGAGCAAAATTTATATATATTAATAAAGTCCAATTTATCACCTTTTTTTCTTTTATGGATCATGCTATTGGTACCAAACCTAAGAAGTTTTTGCCTAACCCAAGGTCACAATGATTTTCTTTTATGTTTTCCTCTAAAGGGTTTATAGTTTTATTTTTTATATCAGTGCCCCCTTTTAATGAGGCCATTACATACCCTTGAATTCTGAGTATTGTAAATGGATATAGAAAATTTAAGATATCAGCGAAATTAGCTCCGTCAAGTCAAACTCTGCATCTCACAGTGACATCACTGCGCCTTGCCCTAGCCCCACCCTTGCCAGCGGCTAGGAGTTCAATAAACCCTTACCAAGAACTGATCAATCTTCTCAGAGAAGTGAAATGATTCCTTGCTTCAGTGGAGTGCAGTACAAGAAGGGTAGGCTTTGGGGTCAGCTCTGTATTCACATTACAGCTCCACATCTCGTTGGCTCCGTGACCTGGGGTAGGCATTTTACTTATGTCCTTTGGGCAGGGTTTCCTGACTTAAAAATATGAACTAATGATGCATCCCGAGATTTTTTGTGAGGATTAAGTGTGGTACCATGTGATGTCTTCACAGTGTCTGACATACACTGGGAAGTCTGTGATGAGTTATTTTCTCCCTTTTTTTCTCTCTCCATCCCATCCTAAATATGCATGTGTTTAACAGGCAGGTGGCCCCAGTGCCGGCTTACTGGAGCCTCTGCATGCTGTGAATCACTGTCGTCCGTATCTGCTGTCTGAATATATTCTGTCATGGGCGCTTGACTTGTCAGCAAAGATGACTAAAATGGTTTCGTGCGGCTGTTTTCAGCAGGTTCTGTCCTTAGAACCGCTCTTCTCCTGCACACAGCAGAGGGAAGGAAAGGGGCTAGATTGGGATGGGGAATACACACAGGGATAATTCTAGAGTGCAGTATTTATGTGGAAGTCCCCTTGCACACGTACTGGAATTCGGAGAGGCAGTCTTAACCAGAACCTGGCAACCAATACGCTAACTAATAATTAAACACAAACTGGAGGGAAATTGTTCTGCTCGTGTTTTGCTTATCTGACCATTATCAATAACTTACCAAATGCAAGTTATGCTACATTTTATTCATATCTTACACTTTTATTGAAGTGAAAGGATATTTCTTATTTAAGCTAGCTCATTAATGGGAACCAAAAGGAGTTTCTCATCCCAGACATTAGTTGGTAGACTGCATAATCATGTTGCTTCATTGACAAGCTACAGAGTAAACCTCCACATTACTTACTTGATGTGGAAGCACAGGCTAGTGCAGTATATTGAAGTGCTCTTAAGTTGGTCTCAAATTTTGAAAAGTGACCTGAAAAGAAAATCATGATGATATTTTTTTCTAGCAATATTGCTATTAATTAAGCACTTGCTCGATTCCAGGCAGTGTCCTTAAGGCTTTCTGTACATTATCTAATTTAATTCTCATAATAACCCTGTGAGGTGGGTATTATTATTCTTATTTTATGAACAAGGAAATTGCAAGTTTAGGTTAGATCCGCTGCCAGGTCACGCTAATAAATGAGTCCATCAGAATTTGAATCAAGTCTATGTAACTGGAAAGCCTTGTTTTTAACTACTACACGTTATCACTTTATTATAACTTGTAGAAATGCTCTTTAAAACAGGCAGTCTATATTTTGGAGACCCAGTGAATCAGTAATGTTCCTAACTTTTAGATACGCAGCACAGGGCCCTTTGATTAGGTGCATATGTATTTCAGTTCCCAATGACAAGATGAAAAGTCACTCCAGTTTTATGTTTCCTTATTAATCAACTAAACAGTTTAGCACTTTCAAATGCATAACATGCCAAGTATGTTACTCTTCTCCAGCTCTTCTAAAGATATGCAGTGATAATGATTAAACTTTATGGATACCTGTCAAAGTAATTATCATTTAATAGAGCTGTCCAAATGTTTCCTAATTTCCTAAATGCAGAATTTCCCCAGTCAAAAGAAAACATTCCCTTAACCCCTTAGGCAGGGAAGATCTGGAGCCTCTAAATCACTGTCATCAAAAATTTCTCTGTGCTTCTTAGGAAAAGGGAAATACCTTATTCACCATGGTACAATGCATTACTTTGAGGAGAGCAACAGTAAATGTTTGTTGTGTTGATGAATGAATGAATGGGCCTATCAGCAAATATTAATTCAAATGTTTTTAGGATTAATTAATTAATTAATCAATCTGTTAGCTCTTAGAGCAATAGTTTTGCATACTTAGCATGAGTTCCAGAACCGGATAATTTAGAAGCAACTTTTGATACTGTACATATTATATTTCAAGGTATAAACACAATTATACTATTATATATATTTATGTTTGTGTATACAAATTTTTAAGGGCAATAGTAACATCATTTCCTTTGCCCTGATTTCCTATGCATTTTTACAATATTAAATTTATAACTCGTGGATATGATTCATGACTGGCACTTTTAAATGGTTTTCTATAAAGGAGATCACCTCTACAAAGGACCTCGTAAAAGATACATAAAATAATAGAAGTCACAAGCAGCAGACATGTTAGGTTTGGGGCCTTCTATAGGCCTAATGATGAGTAAGTAATAGAAGGAGAAAGAAATTCACTATAGCAGAGCAAGACATTGCCTATATAATAGTGGTCAGACCATAAATTCTACCTTACCTTCCCCAGGCTAATGTTACAAAAGTCAGTGAGCACATAATTCTAGGCTCTTTTGGCAGATTTCTTACTCCACATAGGCTTCTCAAGTACTACTTCCGGACAGAATTCCAAAGTCAGAGAAGCCACATTCAATCACATGTATTTTGAGCTCTCATCTCTATTTTGCATACTTGTTAGCTGGTTCCTAAGTAAAACAATGTGGGAGCAACCATAGACAAGATGAAGGGGCCATTCGTTCCCGCCCATCTACTAATCCAGAGGACACCTTCTTCTGAATCTAGACGAGGCCTAACCCCACCCCTTGAATGTATTGCTAATGAGTTAATTGAAAGGTTGAACTGATAGTTGGCTATTCTGAGTGCTCAATTTAAAGATCCATGCTTCAGATATTCTAATTGAAATGGTGTCCCGCTCTTTCAAAGTATTTGGAAGATTACTCTTTATGCCCAAACTTAGAGGACTTTTTTCAACCTACTGTTCACTTGTTTATTTGTCAAACCATCATATGGCTGTTAGTAATTTCTATTTAGTTCAAGAATGCCGTGTTACAGTAAACCAGCTATGTGACCCAGGATGTTCCAATTCTATAGTAATCATCATTTGAATATTTACTGTTAGTTAGCATCAGAATAAATATCGATTAAGAGGCCAAATCCCCCTACCTTTCTTATAACTTTACCTGGGAAAGCACCTATAGCCCATATCAAAATGGGAATACTACTGAAAACATGTAACATTGAAGAGCCGTTTTCCCTTTCTGTTGTCATCCTAAGAGTTTTATGTTTCTTTTTATTTTTTAAAGATTTTATTTATTTATCGAGAGAGCACGCACAAGAACAAACAGGGAAAGGGGCAGAGGCAGAGGGAGAGAGAGAATCTCAAGCAGACTCCCCCTGAGCACGGAGCCCTACCAGGTCTCAATCTCATGACCCTGAGATCATGACCTGAGCCTAAATCAAGAGTCAGACACTTAACCAAGTAAGCCACCCAGGTGCCCCAGAGTTTTGTCTTTCTGTACAAACCTGGAAAAAACACTATCCTTTGGATATTGGCTTCTGTAGCTTCCCTGTGTTTATTCTTAAAATTTAAGCTAATGAACTGGGTTTCCTTAATTATATTAATAAACTTACTCAAAATCAAACTCACTAATAATCAAAGGAATGCAAATTAAAGTAGCGATAGGATATTATCATTTGCCTCTCAGAGCAGAAGCACTAATTTTTAAATGATAATGTTTAATGCTGATGAGTTTACTTTAAATAATCATTCCCATGCACAATTTGTAGTAATTTAACCTTCTTTAAAAAGACTTTCTTCCTTTTTACCCAATACTCTGTTCTAGAATGTATAACAAGGAAGATAAATATAGATGCAAACATTTATGAGTAAGGAAATTATTTATTCTGTTATTTGAAACAAAAATTTTAAGCTAGTTAAATGTTCACATTATGAAATTAAAGTTTAATGCATATAAGTGATGGCATATTTTTATACAGTGACATGTGTGTTTACAGAAAATTATGAAATGCTCACAATATAATGTTATATAAAAACAGAAATTGTAAAGAGTGTAATTATAAATATTTTTGAAAGTATATAGATACACACATATACACACAGACCAAGAAACAGGAAAAGAAACAAAAATTGTATGTGCTGTGCTTATGGGAATCAGGCTCTAGGCAAACCACTCAAAACAGGCCTGTGGTTATCCCTGAACTATATAGATGATACTCTTTTCTTTCCTACACTTTTCTATAATTTTTGGATTTTCTACAGTAAAGGTACAACACATGAATCAGAAAATAATATTTTTAATTAGCTTATTGAAACCCCAGCCTTATATAAGTGAGTGGCATGGAGCATAAAATTATCAAAATACAAAAAAAGAAAGATAACCAAATTCAAAGGAAGACTGTAAGATACACTATTAGGCTGAATTATTTCCTAATCTTTAGGAAGCACTTCTCTTCCAGTGGATGATTTCTAACTCTGGTAAAGCAATGTTGTTACAAAAAGAATTTTTAAGTAGCATATTTTGAAGATCTCCTAAGTTTCTTGCTATCTATACTGCAAATAAGATTGTGCAACATCGGGATTTTTTAATTAAATGGTATTCATGGGGATCATATAAAACTTAAACAGGTGCCTCCATATCCAAATATGTGAAGAAATAATATTGCATGTATTACCAATTTTTACACAACTGATTACTTTGCATGACCAGCAATGTCTTTATGTAAATCAGGCAATAATAGGAAATGTGCTTTTGCCTCATACAGAGCACTGTAAGTAGTCTTTTTGCTCTGTCAAAAGACCCAAGAAAGACCATTAACAGAGTCTTTACCCATCAGGGGTCTGTAATCAAATGAAAGAAACCAGAATACAAAAAGAGCATCAGAAAATTTATTAAGTAACTAGAGAAATAGATAACTATGTCAGCATGCACACATGCGCACACACACGCACATACAATTACTAGTATCTGAGATGTTCTCCGACCTTCACAGAGACTCTTCTGATCTCTGTTCTCACTCTTGGCACCTCCAGGCCTGGATGTTCTCTCTCCCATCTTTGAGCATTTATGTCAGTCACGTGACGCGAACATAGCTATGAATGGAGACAGATTCTGAGATGTAAACTGTGTGAGGGAGTGTTTTGTGGGGAACACTCCACACCATTTTCCCTCAACCATCCCTCCATGGAAGTTAACCTGGAGGAGAGGAAAAGACCTAACCTTAGAATTAGAAGACCCCTGTCCACACCCCAGATCTGACATTCACTTTTCTGGACTTTCAGGCAATAGTAAGCCCTAAGAGGAGTTTACAAGGTAGCAATCCTTTTTCCTTCATTCACTTTTTTCATCTATTCACATCGGGCATAAGTGAAGTATTTGGATACCATGATTGAGTCATGTTCTCTCTCACCTTCTCCCTCTCTGTGTCTCTCTTTCCCTCTCTCTCCCTCTCCCCTGTCACCTTCTCTCTCTGTCTCTCTCTCTCCCCCATCAACCCTCCCCTCCAGCTACACATTTTTTCAGGCTTTTAAAACAAGCCACGTAGCAGAAGCAAGGCATTTGGAGCCACTCGGAATTGCTTGCCATGTGCAAATAATCTGAATTTAATGATCTGCATGATGAGAAGAGAATGGCAGACTCTCGTCAGGAAGGTAGTGGCAGTGTTTCAGGCTGGTAAATATTTTAAGATCAACAGATTTCTTTAAGATACCCGCCATGTTAGGTGCATTTTCTTTCTATTGTAGAAAGGCTCTGCCTTGCATAAAATATACCCACAGTCATTTCCTGCTTTTCTGATGCAGTTAGCCCTGATCAATAAGCACTTTTTTCACTGTTTGGTATTTACTGATCAAAGCTGCTACACTGAGAATGTTGAGATATAAACTTCTTGGTTTGCGTGTTCTGAGGGACTACTAGTGCTTTTCCCTAATTTGTAGGCACTGGTCATTTCAGGCGGTCAGGGGCTCTGTGGTTCAGTGCTTAGCAGGCAGGGCCGAATCTGAATGTCTGTTTATAAAAAAAATGGCCAAAAAGAACAGTAAGAACTGAGCATCACATATTGTATTGTTCTCAGAGTGCCACTCGAACCCATAACTGTTATTAATTTCAGAGTAATCACTGGATGATAGAGTCCTATCCATCTGTTCAGAGAATTGTGGGAAACTATTAAAAGATTTACCACATATGTAGTCCCTTCCACTTAATATCCCATATCCTAAAAACATGCAACATTTAAAGATTTCTATCAAAATACAATGTGAATGCTAGGAAAATTATTTGCTGACTACCAAGGTCTATCTCGCTGCAGGGATCACAATTCTCAGGCAAGTTTCAGAGAGATTCAAGAAAACATAATACAAGAGTTTGTTTTTTATCTTTGCTGTGTTACCTCCACCATATTCAAGACAGTGCCCTGAGACAGCGAATCAAGATTTCAAAGCAGTTTTAGCAAACACAGATTTTCTGTGACTAACAGAATCTTGAATGACAAATACTTATGGACCATATTGCGTCGCACACAATGTTTTAGATTAGTCTTCAAGATGGTGTGCTGAGATATTGAATTCGGAGCCCTGCGGGGGGCTCGTGGGGCCCAGCGTGTCCAGAATCTCTGGTTCAGTCATGTCCACATGTGCTCAGCTTTGACCATGGTCCCTAGTGAGCTCTAACATTACTTCCTGTGTGTATACTGGAACCGAAAAGGTTACGAGTGCTGCTTTCAACAATCAGCTATAGCAATCACGCTCTAAGAAAAGCATTTTGTATTCTGCAAGGTCCACTAAAATTTAAGAACTCACTAACAAAGAGAAGGCAGCTATGATGATGACATCTATACACAGCTGTCCATTGCCAAGCACTTCCAAATAGGCCTTCAGTTCCAACAACAGTACTCTGCTCGTAAAGCTTCTAGGGACTCTCTTAACATGTTTTTGTTAGTCCATTTTGACATACTCTCACAGACGCACACTTTGTTGACAAAGCCCTACTTATGGACTAGATTGCTATATTTTGGAAACACAGTTGTCCCCTAGAATTGTTTCCTGACACTACCAAAATGCCACTTTTTTGAAACCAGAGAAGTAATCCGTGCTGAAGTTTCAGTGAAGGACACCAAGTTGATTTCAGCTCTGCAGGCGTTACTATACCTGACGGGCAGCCCGAGAGAGTGTAGGAGGTATCACCGTACGGTCGCGAACAGAATATACCGAAAGGGAGCAAAGTTACCCACAAAAGCTGCTGTATTCTTGTATGTAAATCACAGAGCTAAAGACCATGAAAGAAATTTCTTTCAAATAAAAGAATTTCAAAATCAAAGATCTCCAACAGGCTGTAGGCTATTCATTTCTTTTTCTTTTTTGAAGATTTTATTTATTTATTTATTTGACAGAGAGAGAGCACAAGTAGGGGGAGCAGCAGGCAGAGGGAGAGGGAGAAGCAGGCTCCCTGAGGAGCAGGGAGCCGATGCAGGGCTCGATCCCAGGACCTTGGGATCATGATCTGAGCTGAAGGCAGACCAGCAGACGTTTAACCAACGGAGCCACCCAGGCGCCCCTAGGCTATTTATTTCTTCCAGTGACACCAGGAATGTCCCAACAAATGGGTATGCCATGTGATGGAGGGAAACATCCTACCACTCTTGGGGAAACCTATGTATTGTATAGTACATTGGTTTTCTGGAAGTTGAATACGAAATATGATCCCTTGGGTTGTTAGCTTTGCATTTAATTTCCAAGTCATGTCTGGAAAGAATTAGGGTCTTATACTCTTAAAGACACATGTGGAAATGAAATACTGACACATGCTGCAGTGTGGATGAGCCTCAAAAACATTAGGCTAAGTGAAAGAAGCCAGACACAGATGGTCACAGATCGTATGATCCCATTTACAAGTAATATCTAGAATATGTAATTCCATAGACACAGAAAGCCAATTGGTGGTTTCTGGGGCTGGAGGGAGGTGAAATGGAGAATGACTGTCTGACGGGTACCAGATTTCCTCTCGGAGAGATGAAGATATTTTGGAAGTCAGTAGGGCTGGTGGTGCGCAACACTTGAATGTTCTAAGTGCACTGAATTGTTCACTTCAAAATGGTTAATTTTATGTTATGTGGATTTCACCTCAATTAAAAAATAAAAATTAAACACACACACACTTGGAATCAGAGGAATGCAATATTAGAACGAGCTCAGAGCCTACCTGGTCAGGCACATAGTCAATGAAGCAAATCTCTCCAAATAATCAAAGTTATACACACAAAAGTTTTTAAGAGCCCTTGGTAAATGAGCATCAGACTGTTAACAAGCCCTACTAAGGATTTCTTAGTATTTTTGGTACCCAGCATTCTATAATATTAAATTTATGGGTGAAGAAATAGTATAATCATGTGACCATCTGAAGGATCAAGCAAAGAAAAATATTTTTCAAAATGTTTTAGTCAGTGACTCCTCCGAGAAGATATGGTGTCATCCTCTCTCCTCCTGCAAAATCTACTTGGTTTCTTTACAAGCTTTTTCCCAAAGCTAGGGATTTGTCTTCTGTCTCTGTTTGAAGTTAAAGTCTGCCCGGATGAGTACAACACTCCATTTAATAAGGCACACTGTCATTCCCGTGAAAGTTATGTCTGTGTACCAAGCTTCAGAAAACAAAGAGGAAGATGAAGATAAAAAGCACCTGAAAAACCAAGAAGATTTCAGCTCAAACCCCAGTGTTAATTTATTTCCACATGATGCAGGGCCTGGGTGGAGAATATGAACCTGACACAATGAGAGCAACAGCAGAGCAAGCAAGCCAAGGTGGCCAGGGCAATTCTGAAGAGAAATGGTGATGCCCCTAGTGAGTTATTTAACATCCCTGCATATGTCTGGGTGGGCGTGCAGGGTTCAATTAAAAGGGCTCAGGAGGATAGACATGGGGAACTCTGAGACCCAGCAAAAGGGCCAGGAAGCAAGTCATGGCATCTTCTAAGTATACATCAAGAAATATCAGCATCTGTCTGATAAGACGGGGCACTGGATATTCTAGCCAAAGAATTAACATGTTTTCAGAATATGAATCCCACCATACAAACAACCTTTCTAAACATCCCTTTCTAATCTAAACATGATCAACTCTAGAGGCACCTGGCTGGCTCAGCTGGTAGAGCATGCGACTGTTGATCTCAGGGTCTTGAGTTCAGGCCTCACGTTGGGCAAGGAGCCTACTTAAAATAAAAAATAAATAAACATGATCAACTCTAGACTTGTAAATACAACAACACAATGAAGGGATCTGCTTATCCCAATGAATGTGGTGTGTTATCTAAATTATTCCATAAATACAATTGATAATTCTATACCCTTCTCAACTCCTAGAGGGCAGGTTATTTTAACAGAGCTTGTACTTTAAGATTCTCAATAGAGGGGCACTGGTGGCTCAGTCGGTTGGGCATCTGCCTTCGGCTCAGGTCATGATCTCAGGGTCCTGGGATGGAGCCCCACATGGGGCTTTCTGCTCAGCAGGGAGTCTGCTTCTCCTTCTGCCTCTGCCTCCCACTCATGCTCTCTCTCTCTCAAATAAATTAATAGAATTTTTTTTTTAGAAGATTCTCAGTAGGAAAGTATGCAAGTATTTTTTTCTAGATATCATTTTTTAAATTCTGGAGTTGTTTGTGAAACCTTCTAATATTGAATGAGTAAAATTATATTATCTACCAAAGTCCCTTTGAAAGCTACATTAATATTGCCATGAAGTTATCTTAAGAATAAAGAGGGAATAATAAGAATATATTACAGAAATAAGCATTTTAGGTTAAACACTAGACACACCTTCTGACTGTATGATTCATTTGATTAGTGGAGAATTCTCCCAAATGTATGGGCCTGAAGTCTGGTAGGATGTTTAGTTCATGGTGGATTAGCAGAGAACAAGAAAGCAGGCTGGCCGCTGCACTTCTGAACTCATGGGGGAACAAGGTAGGTGATTTAAAGCTTACCAGTTCTGCCTTCTGTTATGCCCTCCATCTCATACCAAACAAGTAAAGTTTCAAAGAAAAGGAAAAGTGTTTAGAAAGAATAAAGAGGGTACAAAAAATGTAATGTCCCTTTCAATGAGGTTTAATTATCAAACTCAACAGAAGTATATGGAGGGAAAAAATACCAAATGTTTGTGGCCTGTCAGGGAACATTTTCCTCTTTATCTCTGTGTCAATTACAACTGATGATGGTGAGGGAGAAGATGGGAAAGCTGAGAGTCCATGCAATTATTATTTCCTTGAGCCAAGCAAGGTGCAAGATCCATTATACTCCCTTCCCACCTCCACCTAACATCTGACTCTGAGTCGCTATGTAATGCTGCTACCAGCGGAGTAGGAGTTATTTTTCTGGAATCTGAAAGGGAAAAAAAAGTATAGTCATTTTCCACATATTTTCTCATTGTGAAGCTAGTTAGGAATTGTTTTTCTCTTATCCAGCAGGGCTGATGCCTTTAAGAGCAAATAATAAGGAAGAGCAAGGTGACTACTTAGCATGGGGTAGAGGAGAAGGGAAGGAAAGTATGATCCTGTGCATGTGGCTCCCCAGCCACTTTGGGGAAGGAGGGAACAGAGGTCAGAGAGGCAGTGTGGCCGTCTAGCTAATCTTGGTTTCAAATGCCAAGTCCTATAATAAGGTGCAGTGGAATTCAGCAAAGTTGCTGTGGTCATTAACTTCCTTTGTCTTAAGGACAACACCCATATCATTAGATTCAAAAGCAGTTTTTCTAGGCCAGTAACCTCTGGCAGAAGTCAGGGCTTGTGACTGCATAAAGCAGAAATAAGCATGACAATCTGCAATGACAACAGTCGGAAGGTGGATCTGGGGAGGAAGCAGCAGTGGTAGCTGCAAATGCGTGTGACATAGAGGGCAGGAGGGATTTGAAGCTGGATGAATGCGGAAAACTCCGAGCCACCTTCATCAGCCCGTTTCCTTCACAAACTCCAAACCATTGCTCCCTGCTTCTGTTCCCAAGCTGTCCACAGAGAATTCCAGCACATTGGGTAGAACCCACCAAGGACATGAGGCCTTGTGGTCAGCAGATGGGTGGCCAACCACAAGGAAATGTATGTGCCTCTGAGGAATCCTATGGGCGCACTTGGCTGCAGAAAATGTTGTTCACAGTCTATTGTATTTGTAGAGATCTGAAGCCAGGTCACTTTTTTCATGACGGTATAAACATTCATGGAAATTAAAAAAGAATGCCCTCTTCCATTGACAGCGGTGCTGTTAATTAATAGGTTGTTTTTAGAGCACATCCTGGCACTGCAAGAGCGTAAATAAAATGATCATGCCCTTTGAGCTGGAGTCCTCATCTTGGGAAATTATCTAAGAAAATAGCTTTTAAGCCTACTTGTGCAAAGTTGTTTACAGCTACCTTATTTGTTACAGCATATAACTGGAAACAATCTAAATGCTCAACAATTAAGGAGGATTAGGCAAACTTTGGAACTTAATATGGTGATAAAGTCTACAGCAATAAAAATGATGAGTATCTGGACTATATAAATATGTAGAAAGCCTATGTAAAACAATGCTATATTAAAAAGAGAGCACAATATTCCAAGCACAATATGACAAATGTTATTATGACAACATGAAAACCGCATCTGAACGATGATAAGAACAGAAGAGACCACCCTTTTATGTAAAATTAGTGCTCAGAGTGCATGAAGACTTGTATTTTTATGGTATTTTAAAGTTGGCTCTTTTTAACATAAAACAGTAAACATGTTTTAAAATACAATATTTAAAGACAATATTTATTACTCTAGTTCAAGAAGCATTGAAACCATCCACATACATTAGTCTGCCCATTCATCGATGTGCACTTGTGACTTATACCACAAGATCAGCATAAACTGGTGGCTGTAGAGAACCAATGCATTTAAACAATATATACTTGGCTGTACATAAAAGTAAGTGCTAACTTAGCTTTTGTAATGTTCACCATTTGAATCAAGGCATAAGTCAAGGTCAAGAATTCCATAACTGAAGGGGGATTCAGAGTCAGAAGACCAGATCTGAGCTAGAAGCACTTCTGAGCTAGAAGCACGAGTGAGAAATCCTTGGGAAGATGGTCAGGATCACAGGAGCAGCGAACAGAGAGAGAACAGCCAGATGCACAGACTGATAGAATCGACTACGAAGCAGATCACAAAAAGGGCTTTATGTACCAAGTTATCACCCAGTGGCAGCCTTTATTCTCCTTAGTCCTTGTTTTCAGATTTCAGGTGACAGTGACCCAGCAACCCCGTGGACAAAACCCATCTTAGGTTTTCTAGAAAGAGGTCACATACCATTCCACTCAAGTTGTGTTGCAGTTAAGAAGGCATGCGAATTCTGAATTCCAAGTAAACAGTATAATTTTTAGTGGTGGACACCATAATGCACTGGCCTAAGTCATATTGTTAGAAATATCTTATTTTCTATTGCTGGAATAAATCAAGTAGTTAATTGGAATAAAATGCATAAAATCCTTGAATGTCATGCTTTGCTGAGCGTTTCACAGGAGTGCTTGGTTCTAGAATTATTCATGTAAGGATTTCCTTATGAATTGAGTGGCCAAACCCCAAATTCCTTCTTGCCAGGGTGTTCTGCTTTAGGGAGCAGTATTCTTTTTCACTCAGCTCACTCTTCATGAAGTCAAATGAGAAGTCAAAAGCCCTCTGTGAACGTTGACAAAGCTCTCTTCACCCTTAGGGCTTTTCTACAACTGCTTTTCCGATTTCATATCAGTAAACTTTTTCCAACTGTTCAAATCAGCAAGAACCATTGATTCATGGGTGCTACATTGAAAGCAATTTCCACTGCTCATTTCCAATCATTCTCACTAGTCAGCTTTTCTGAATCACTATAGCTATTAAATCAACACAGATGCAAATGGCAGGTCTGCCTCTCACTCTGTGAATTTGGATCGGCTTTGACATCACGAAAGATTCTTTGAATCCAGATCATTCCCGTTAGTGTGAGGTAGTGGAAAGAGGACAATTTGCAGCCAGGAAACCTGGGTTTTAGTTCTCCCCTTGGGTAAGTTGTTCATACACAGAATCTCAGGACCCTCACCTGTTACACAAGAGTAATAGCATCACTTCCTCCTGGGAATGTTAGGAGGATCAAATGAGATGGTAATTAAGCTCCACAGCATTATTTGATTCTCTTTAAAGGAATGGTGTTTTGGTAGTTAACGTGCTCATTTTCTATGTTGGCTGCATTCTTACTAACCTTGTTCAGGACTTATTTAATAATATGACCTTGGATTGTCACCAGAAAAAAATCTTCCTTCTGTTTTTGGTCTTCTGTCTAGGTTATAAGTATTTCAGTAAATTAAATGGTAACCTGAAGTAAGCTAAGTGGCAGGCATTAACAAATACAATAAGTGTATCTTCATTCCTTTATCACATATATTAGCATAGAGTGGCATTTAAGAACATGGAATATTTATAACTGAAATATCAAGAATGCACTGTTTTGTAACGTCCCTGTTGATTATATAGACGTATTTACTAGTATTTCTTTCTCAAACCTCCTGTCTACTTTCTTAGAGACCAGGATTCTTACCTACAACCCGGACATACACTTATCTCTTTGTGTAAATGAGTGGTTCTCAGCCCTGGCTACAACTAGAAACACCTGGCGAGCCTGGACACACCGCACGTGTAAGCTCATTTCCAGCCCCAGAGATTCTGATTTCATTGACTGGGGATTAGTCTCGGGCATATCTTTTTTTTTTTTAAGCTCCCTACATGATTCAAATATATAAGGAAGGCTGAGAATCAAGTTTAACATTTTGATTAACTAGAATTAAGAAATCCTTGGGCCATAATTATGGTCTGGCCAGTCCGTATTTTGGCCAGTCAGAAAATCCTCATCACCATGCTACCTAAATTCAGCTGTGGATATGCAATGAAAAATACTGAGAAAAGTACAGGCTTTGGAAAAAGCTTGGAGTAAAATCTGGATTTGCCCCATTCTCCCTGTAACCATCAGTGAGTGATCGGAGCCCCATGTCCTCATCTGTCACATGAATATAAGAGCACCTATCATACGGGCTGCTGTGAGGTCTATATAAAGAAGTATGCATAGAGCAGGTATAAAAATGATAGCTCTATTGATAATTAATGCAACAAACAAGGTCCCTATTTTCTCAGTGAACAAACCGAATATAGAAGGTGAGAAAAATTACCTTAATGCTAAAACTGGGGGGTAGGTTCGACCAGCTACATCAAATGAAAACTTTCTGGTTCTATAGTATCTAATCATATTTCTCTTGAAATAACAAGAGATTAAATAGGATTTGTCTTATTTTCTTGAGTCTCTATTGAGGCTTCAAAGCCCACCATTAAGAATCATGTGCCATCATATTTCAAAGAGTAGTGTTTCCACATCCATATGAGACATGCCAAGGTATAGCAGACTCAATTCTGAGACGCCTTCCTCCATCCCTATTCCAGAACAGGGTATATTGCTAAATACTGCTGGGCTAGAGCCTTCTTTAAAGGATCTTTCCCAGGAGGATTCCTTGAGAGCAGGGCAGCATTAGCCCAAAGATCTGGAGCTGAGAGGAAGTGAGGAAGTCAGCTGGAGAGTGAATCATCTCTATCAGTAACGAGTGCTATACCAGGGGGTCCTGGTGTTGACGAATGGGGTGATGCCCAGAGACCTGAAGAAATCACGAACTTGCCCACTGAACCAATGAGCCAGCATTTGGGCATCTGCCACTGCAAAGAACACTGATGCCATATTACAGTCCCATTCAGGTAAGACCTTGCTGTCTTCCTCTCATCCGTCTCCTGTGGAGCCAGGGGCAGCACAGTGAGTGAGGTGCCAAGGAGAAGAGAATAGAAGAGTAAGGTAGGCTTTATGTACCAGGTTATCATTCCAGGGGCAATTTTATTCTCCTTAGTCCTTGTTTTCAGATTTCAGGTGACAGTGACCCAGCAACCCCATGGACAAGACCCATCTTAGGTTTTCTAGAAAGAGGTCACATACCATTCCACTCAAGTTGTGTTGCAGTTAAGAAGGCATGTTATACGCAAGTAATGAATCATGGAACTTTACATCAAAAACTAGGGATGTACTGTATGGTGACTAACATATAATAAAAAATTATTATAAAAAAATGAAGGCATGTGAATTCTGAATTCCAAGTAAACAGTATAATTTTTAGTAATGGACCCTGTATGCACTAGCCTAAGTCATATTATTAGAAATATTATTAGTGAAGCAAAAGGCCACATCACCAACCCTGCCATGCCTAACCTGCCAAAGCCTGAGCTGCGATATAGTTTCTTTAGGTTGGATGAGAGTTTGGAGTTTTGATTTAGATGACACTTGATTTTTCAGTAACTTGAAAATGAAGCTCCTCTAGTGCCTCATAGTGACCTGAAAATCTATAGGATGAACCCGAGATAATGATCAAGAGAGGGACAGGGAGAATTGATAGAGCAGATTTGGCAAAATGATGTGACAAAAATTCATATTTCATGACTACATTCTACCCAGTCCAGCACATATCATATTATTGTGTCTATTTCCTCTGGGCAGAGGATCCAATGCTCCCTTGCCAGTGCCAGAGTCTAAGTGCATGGATGACTTGAAATGGTATCAAGGTTCTTCTGACCCAGACCGTTTCCATCCTGTAACAGCTCCCTTGATTTCATTCAAACCAAAGAGTGTCCTGACAACTTTTAAGTTGGTACCAGCTATTAGCTCACACGTCCTATAACTTATTCAATTCTAATGCTACATCAGGAGACAGGTCAGTGAATCACTTCTCCTTCTCCCTGCAGCCTTGGTAGGAAGATATCACCATGTCTTTGTAGCTTTGTTTTATGATGGATTTCCCCTGGTGGGAATGATGCCCTAATACCTACCTGGATGTGGAGAAGTTAGGAGCCAGGCTTGGGGGGTTAGACTGATCTAGGTTTTCATCCTAGCTCTGTCACTAACTGTGAGATACCTCTCTGGCCTTGATTTCTTCACCAACAAAATAGACATAATATCTACTTTATAGGATTGTTTTAAGGGTTAAATGAAAGAATGTAAATAAAGCCTTTGGCACTATACCTGGCACATAAGAGCTCAATAATGACAGATTCTAATATAATAATGATAATGATGATGATTACAATAATAATCATTATTTTTTTTTATTCAAGTATAGTTAATATACAGTGTTATATTAGTTTCAGGTGTACAATATAGTGATTCAACAATTCTATGCATTACTCATTAGAGTACTCATCACAAGTGAACTCCTAATCCCCTTCCCTATCTCATCCATGCCCCCTACTCACTCCCTCTGGCAACCACCAGTTTGTTCTTTATATTTAAGAGTCTGGTTTTTTGTCTCTTTTCTTCTTTGTTTGTTTTGTTTCTTAAACTCCACAAATGAGTGAAATAATATGAAAGTTGCCTTTCTCTAACTTATTTCACTTAGCATTATACCCTCTAGATCCACCCATGTCATTGCAAATGACAAGATTTCATTCTTTTTTATGGCTGAGTAATATTCCATTGTGTGGGAGGGTCGTGTGTGTGTGTGTGTGTGTGTGTGTGTGTGTGTGTGTAATCACATATTCTTTATACATTCATCAATCAGTGGATACTTGGGCTGCTTCCATATTTGACTATTGTTAAGCAATGTTGCAATAAACATAGAGGTGCAGATATCCTTTTGAATTAGTGTTTTCGTATTATTTGGGTAAATACCCAGTAGTGAAATTACAGGACCATATAGTAATTCTATCTTTAATTTTTTGAGAAACCTCCAGAGTGTTTTCCACAGTGGCTACACCAGTTTGCATTCCCACCAACAGTATACAAGCGTTCCTTTTCTCTACATCCTCACCAAAACTTGTTATTTCTTGTGGTTTTTATTTCAGCCCCTCTGACAGGTGTGAGATGATATCTCATTGTGCTTTTCATTTGCATTTCCCTGATGATGAGTGATGTTGAGCATCTTTCCATGTGTCTGTTGACCATCTGTGGGTCTTCTGTGGAAAAATGTCCATTCGTGTCTTCTGCCCATTTTTAATTGGATTATTTGTTTTTCAGTGTTGAGTTAATAATAAGCATTATTATTGAAAGGATATTGTCAAAGCAAACTGCCATGTTTATTATTGGGTAATAATAAATATTATTACCTCAACACCAAAAGTACACTTTCCTCTAGTACATGTTGGGGAAAAGGAATGTCATAGATGCCTCCAGAGTTTTCCATCACTCTCCCTTTCTTCTCTACACCCCCTGCTCCTCCCGCAGTTCCCCGCTCCACCGTGGGTAGGTAATTGCTCTGTGCGTAGTGGTTCCAGTGTGGAAGCTATAGGCTCAGGTACCTTGAAGCGATGTTACCACATCTGCACAAATGCAAGCTGAAGGGTGAATGGGGAGCAGGCCCACTTCCCCTTCGCCTTATTCCTTTCTTCTCTACACAACACAAGCACAACCATGCAAGAATGAAAAAGTAGTTCAGACTTCTCTCTGACTTAGCAACAACTAAAGAGAATTATAAAAGAGGCAGAGATTTTTTTTTAACTACCCTCTATTACAATAAAAGCTCCAGAAGAAATCAGTCCTTTCACTGTTGTCCGCCTGAAGACACACTCAAGTTCCCAGTCTTGCTCTGCAGAACTCAGGTTTGCCCACCACTATTTTGCACATCTGCTAAGAACATTTCAACCACCTTTTGGGAAATCTAATTCTACCAACTTGAGGTTTTAGTGACTTTTCCTGAATGAATATTTCCCCAAGGCTGCGTTGTTCAGTCTAGACTAACACTCCTCTGGGGCTCAAGGAGGACAGTTACAGTAGACTTGGGTATTCTATGTCCACTGGCCTACTAGGTCAGGATAAGTACAGTGAATCAAGCTCCTTTCGAGATCTCTCCACCGGGGTAAGCTGTGACCGTGCCTTTCTTCTGAGTCTTGAACAGAAAGCTGTGGGACACCCATCCACACCACTATCCCCAGCACAGCCCCTGTCCATACAACTGCACACTTCCCAAGCACAAACTCAGAGGCGGGGCTTTGAAACTGAGGAAGCAAAGCATTTCTCCGGCTGAAAGACTCCATCTCTTCCACCCCTGCCCAGAATGGGGTCCGTGTCCATGTTGTGCAAAGCCTGGTTAGCTCCTTCCATCAACCCCCTGTTCCTCCTTTTCCTGTCTAATCATGCCAATCCTTGTTCTATCAGGAATTATTTAAAATAGTGATTTTTTTTTTTTACCTTTTAATGGTTGTTCCCTTAACTACAAAAACACCCAGCCAAAGCTTTGAAATTACCATTCGTATTGACCTAATTAAGTTCTTAAACAAGGTGCCTCCCTTTTCTCCTGTTATATTATTACATTATTTTCTTCTACTTGCCCTTTTATGTAGACGTGGCATAAATGCAAAGATCTCCACTTTAGATTTTTATTTGCTGGAACTGTGTCAGGAGATGAATACAAATTACTGTTTATCTACCAAACACTTACTTAGCACTTCTTAGGTGCCAGGCAGTGTTCTAAGTGTTTTACAAACATTAGCACATTTAATCCTCATGACAACCCTATAGGTAAGCATTATTATCATCCCCACTTACACGTGGGAAAATGAAAGCACAGAGAGGGTAAGGAATTCAACAAAGGGCACACAGCTAGTGAGTGGTAGGATTCATATCCAGGCAGCCTTGCTCTGGGGACCACGCTTTAACCAATAGTTCATCCTCTCTGGTTGTGTCGTATAAGCCCTTTTCTCGTTTTTTATCTTAACCGAAAGAAATTCCTGATGTAGGTGATTTTTATCATCGTTTTTAGATATGGAAAGAAACAGGACTCTAAAAGCTGAGTGGCTTTTCCAAGTCACAATTAGGCAGACCTCAAATTCAGAGTGGTCTTGTAAATCCAAAATCTGGCTTCAATATACTGCCTTCTGCTCGCCTGCATTTACTCAGTCTCTGAAACATGAACATGAAGGAATTTTGGCTATAGAATCGTATTTCCCCACTTGACTTTGCAGTCAATATAATCATTTGATCAGGCCTCTAATGCAAAGCACATGTGCCCAGAGGGTCCTATAAGGAATCCATTTTGTAAATTACAGAGAAAGCCATAAAATATCTCCACATAAAGTGAGCAGGGATCAAAGCTGCCATATTTTTATGAACATAATGATACACCCCTAACCAAGATCATGTTTTCTCCTTGTAAATGAGGATAAAAATTACATTTTTTGACCTTTGGATCGTTGGATCTTGTATTTATTTTATATATTTCTCAAAAGAATTCACGAAGATTGACAGTCATTTGAGCTGCTCCTAGAAAGAAAAATAAATTTATAAAAATTTAGCATGTAATGGACAGGCAGTAACTACTTCTTTATGGATTGAACTACTTATTGAACAATTCGTACTTTGATCATTATTTAGCAATTTATGACTTCTGAGAGGCCATTTATCACTACCTCCTGAATGATTTTCCAAAACAAATGCAAATCAAAAAAAAAAAAGAAAGAAAGAAAGAAAAGAAAAACAACAAGAATAATTTACTCTAATCTTTTTGATGGGATCCTGGTTGTCGTATTGATCTTCCCCACATCATAACATAGTCATTATCAGCCCAAGGTAAAGACAGCAGAGATGCCATATACATTTCTTATACGGAAACTTGAGCTCTTCTGAGTTACAATTCCCCACCTTTGCACCACAGACCTCCTTCTAGAATCAATCACAATATATTTATTAAATACCTAATATGCACAAATCACTGTATTGAGCATTGGAGATTGAGAAAAATAAGACATGGCCCCTGGCTTCAAGGAATTTGTGGTTTATTGAAGAAGACAGACTTGCAAACAAATACAAAGAATACTGTGAGACAAGTATTGGTAAAATTACTTACAAGAGACTGAGGTGGCATAAAGGGGGAGTGATCAATAGACCAGAATGGTCAGCAATAGGTCAGAGGGGATTTCTTGCTTTTTAGCTAGGTCTTGAAGGATGAGTAGGAGCCAGTTGAACACTACCTAAAAACGAGTATTTCAGGGTAGAAAACTTGTCAAGGACCAGAATATAGAACACCTTGTAAATATGAAAATAGTTTGGACTCACAATCACTATTCCCAACAGTGGGACACTATTAAAGAATTTAAGTGGAAGAATAATGTGATTTCGTTTCCCTTCTAGAAAGAACAGGATAATTACAGTCTGCCGAATGTATCCAGAGACCAAGGCTGCAGACAGGGAGGTCGATTAGAGATTATTGTAAGAGCCCACAAGAAAGACATTCAGCAATAAAACCAAGACAGGAGGACAGAATTTAGATGATAGATAGATAGATAGATAGATAGATAGATAGATAGATAGATAGATGATAGATAGATAATAGATAGATAGAGTGACAGTGATAGAATTGGAAGATGAGGAAGAGAAGAAAATGACTACTCACTAGTGTAGCTGCTATAAATACATCAGTTAAGGTGCTTTCAGGGAATTTACTATCTTGAATGAGCACAAGTGTGTACATCAGGTGAGCCCAGGATTGGTCAAGTAACCAATTCCACCAGAATCCAGGTTCCTTTCCTTCCATCTTTGCACTGTCCCTACTGCTCACAGTCACAACAGAGTGCTAGATCACAGGGGCAGACATTGCACGTGGACACACCACCGTGTCACCGTGTGAAAAGGGAGCATGTACACTGAGTGCCTCTCTCTCACAATGAAGAAAGCCTTTCCCAGAAGCCCTCAGATCTCCTGGCAAGTCTCATGACCAGAACTGAGGCAAATGCCCCTGCCTAGCCCAATCACTGACAGAGGAAAGGAGGCCACCACGGAGCAGCTTAGGTCAGTATGACTCAGCTGGGGCCGGCATCTGCCCTTCCTGGAACGCTGGAAGCGTACAGACCAGAGAGAAATCCTGTTTCTCTAAGGAAGAGTCAGAAAAGCATGAGGACCAGGTAGGAACGAACCTTGTCTGCTACAGGGAAGATGATTAGTGTGGCTGCTTTTCTTCCGGTCTAGTTGTGGAGGCAAGGCATGTGTGGGAAAGACAAACTGTAAAAGTCAGGTGGTAAGTAGAATTTCCCCAATACAGATGACTCGAGTGATCCATGTTTTGCAGACTCAGAGGATAAAACAGACATAGTGGATCGTTTTTATTTTTAGAAATGAAAATTTCAGCCCCCAACCTGATGTCCGACCTGCATGGGACCCTAGCCCTAGATCCTTAGCAAACATCTGAATAGTGGGTAGTCACTCACCTTTTTTTTCAAATGTTAGGATTTCACAGGCTCTATAGACTGTTTCTTTATATAAATCCCCTGAACTCCTTTTCTTTTAAATACAGTCCCTTCGTTCCCTTCCTGACCTGAAACTGTACCTGGCAAGTGATTCAGTTTTTACTTCAAAACCAGCCCACTTTTCAAATGGGATTTCCAAAAAGAAGATATTTTGAAGGTTCTCCACCACCAGGTATTTTAGTAGGATGGAGACTCAGCAGGCATATTATGCACTTTTTGCGGCTTCAAGCCCCAGCCTTCTGAGTCCCTCTCACATCCTGGAGATCTGTCTCTAACTGCTTAGAAATATTGCTAATGTTGCTTGAAACAAAAATGTGTTCTCCTGTGATTAACACTAGTCCAACTCAATTATTCTTCAGCTTTATTATCACTGAATAAACTAAAACCTTACGGTGAGCCTAATGAATATATGTCTTACTCAAATAAGTCTGGTTGAATTTGATGTTTTTAATAAAGAAACACACTCGCTGGAACACGAACTGGAACTAAGCATCATAATGTAAAAGAATAAAATTCTTTCTGTTGATTGGCCATTGTGTGAAAAAACTGTAGAGTGCCAGCTCCTTTGTTGTACTCTGCGTAACATTAACCAGAGCATTTAGTAAACAAACTCTATGGTGAAAATTCCCTCATTTAGCAGGCATCCAATTTAATTGATGGTTTAGGATTTTGACCCTTCTCTAGATGAGCCAACAGACTAAAAAAAAAAAGAAAAAAGAAAAGAAAAAACGAAAAAAAAAAAAAAAAACAGAAAGCTTTGCTGTGTATTGGTTATTTTCCTCAACCTTGAAATTTATCCATGAAACAGTTAGTAAAGCCCCTTTGTTGTACCAGAAAGGTCAACTTCATTGTCACTGTTTTTCTAACATGCTATTTATTGAACAAATCCTTTTTATTTCCCCCTTTTAAAAAGCTTAAGTTGGAATGCACTAATGTGATAAACTGTTGACTTTCATCCTGGTCACCCAATTCCACAAAGTCAAATGATCAAAGACTAAGCTATTTCTCACCTCCCTTTAATCTCACTGCCTCCATGGAAGATGGAAGGTAAACAGTCATACAGATCTCCAATTACTAATATCAAGATAAAAAAGAAATGGCTCTCCTTTCCACCTTTGAAATTATATATGGATTGATGTAAAATAAATTTCAAAGCCTCAAGTACTCACTTGCTTTCTGATTGCACACAATGGGTTCTGAGCAAGAATAAGTGGGTTAAGGAGGGGAGGTAACCTGGTTACCAGGCAGCCTCAGTGACCACCAGGACAGCCTGGGCAGGTTTCTACTATTAAACTCAACTTTTGGCGCCTGGGTGGCTGAGTCAGTTAAGCTTCTGCCTTCGGCTCAGGTCATGATCTTGGCGTGGGATCGAGTCCCACATCAGGCTCCCTGCTCAGCACGGAGTCTGTTTCTCCCCTCTACCCTTCCCCCCTGCTCATGATCTCTCTCTCAAATAAATAAACAACATATTAAAAATAAATAAACTCAGCTTTCCTTTGGCTTTTTGATTATTTAGATTAAAATTCTATTGGCAAACTATGATTTGTATTTTCCCAAGAACCTACATAGCTGATATATAGTTAAGAGAATTAAAAAATTATTAGAACTTACAACTGCATGTAGTCTTTATCTCAAAAGAAAAAGTTTAATTTAAAAAATTATTAAAAGAAATCCAAAATTGTAAGGAAAGGTAGAAACAATTTGATATATTGCTCTAGAACAGAAACCTACAGGAAGAATATTTTACGACCATTATGACACCTAATGCCCCCTTTGAAATTTTAATTAGGAAAAAAAGAAAAGCCTCTGAACAACTCTCTTTGCATGTGCGTTGCTTTCTCTTCGTCCTGGTTAGAGTCATCATTGCTTTTTGGGAAGAATTGCCCTTTTATTTGTCTGAATTAACAAAAATATTTGATTATTTTATATTTTAGAAGTAACTCCTCCAGAAAACCCTTTCTTCTCTGTTCTGTGGTAATATTTGGGATATTTATTGAAGACTTAGAATCAATCCAATGCTGTATCTAAGGAGAATCCTGATTCCTATCATTCATTCCTGTGCTAGGATGCAGTGTTTCCCGCATTCTGAACAAGCAGAGATCCGTGCTGCTTTGTTTTCACATGTGTAACAACAAACTGACAATCCTACTCCTGGTTGATTTAAATTCCAAAGGTTGGAGACCAACCATTCGCCATCAGTCAGTATGATAGAAAACCACCTGGGGCACTGGGTGGCTCAGTTGGTTAAGTGTCTGACTTCTGCTTAGGTCATGATTTCAGGGTTCTGTAGTGAGCCCCTGTGGAGCCCCGACTTGAATTTGTTTCTCTCTTCCCCCACTCGTGCTCACTCTCTCTCTCAAATAAATAAAATCTTTAAGAAAGAAAGAAAGAAAGAAAGAAAGAAAGAAAGAAAGAAAGAAAGAAGAAAGAAAGAAAGAAAGAAAGAAAGAAAGAAAGAAAGAAAGAAAGAAAAAGAAAAAAAGGAGGGAGGGAGGGAGGAAGGAAGGAAGGAAGGAAGGAAGGAAGGAAGGAAGGAAGGAAGGAAAACTAGCTTTCCAAGGTTTTGTGGTGTGGGGGGTTTTTTATTTTTGTTTTGTTTGGTTTTGTTTTTAGAGAGTTACCCTTGAATTTTCAATTATGCAGATATTTCTCCTGCCAGGTGAAGGAGTGATTTGAGGGAAAATGTTGAGTAACTTATCTAACCATGAATTTATGTCCTGGGTCATGTGTTCATATCATAATGATCTACTTCCTTCTGGAGCTGCCTTCACTAAATTGTATTAATATTTGTCCTTTCCTTTTATTGGATTTGATTTTAACTGGTCCGTATGAAATAGGTTTTAACATTTGGATAGTGACTATGATTCATTTAATCTCCCCTCTCCATGTAAAAGAGTTTAATGTCAAAAATGCCTTTATCTCCCCTGATAAACTGGCACGTTTATTACTTTCATATTTTTTTAAAAAAAAGTACGTAAGCAACTCGACACGCTTCTCATTTTTGTGCTGGCTGCCAGGAAGCCAAATACAAATCCAAAAAAGACCTCCAGCTCTTAGTGACAATAACTCTTAACATTTACTTATCTGATTGTTATAACTTAGGTCTCTTTTTCCATTTCTTTTTTATTTGCCTTATGATTATATCTTCTGCTTTATGCCCCCAAAATCTTCGTTGGAAAGAGATAGTGTATAAGTAAATTCAACAATTAAAATATTCGGATTTTGGTATAATAATTTTTTTTAATTTTCAAACATATGAAAGGTTTCATTAAGGAAATACTAATTAGACATCTAAAAACAGGGTAAAACAAATGAACAAGGTGGAGTGCACTAGACATTAAGCAATCTTTAGTAAAAATAAAGGTTTTTCTCTAGCAAGGTAGGTTGATGAGGAAGATTGCAGGAACATTTTTGAGAGGCCATGAAATGGAGAACAGTTTTGGCAACTTTTTCACATCACCTTAAATATGCCATCATTATAACACTAAGTTATACTTAGATTGTCTGTACTTCTGACTTTGCTGTTAGCCATTGGCTTCTTGAGAATATGACCCATGATTTAGTCCTTCTTATATATAGTACAATATCTGATACATAGTAGGGCTTCGATAAATATTTTTGAATGCCAAGTGAGTTTCCATCTTTTCAGTGGCATTCCTGTGTAAAGACACTTTTCAAGGTGCTTTCCAATCCTATGATTTCAGTGAATGCACTTTAAATTATGTTGCCATAGATACCATTTCCTAAATATGGTGCTTGAGACAGCATCTTGACTCCAGTCATTTCATCTGCGAATGGGTCATTATCAGATTAAAAGAAGCCTACATCCAAGCATTTGGCTCAGTGTTGATGAAATGTATCAAAATCAACTCTCAAACCACCATTTTCAGAAACCAAGAAAAATTAATGTAATGTATTGAGGGTTTTTTTTTACTTCACCAGCTTTTGCTAAAAATGGTTGTCCATCAAGTATAAAGAGAGAATTTGAAAAATTGTTTCAAACCGAATCATTACACCTGATTTTAGTTTTGAGAAGTCACACTTTCTAGAACAGTCTAAATGCTTCTTTGTGGTTTTATATTCCTTGTGTCTGGTGCTTGCTCTTGTCAAGCTGTGAAGAGATTGTAATCTCATTAAGAAACGAGGGGGAAAGTTTAAAGCAAATGTTAAAGGGCAATCTAATTACATTATGAAATATGAGATGTGTACAAGACCCACAGACTAAGGTTCTTAGTTTTAATAAAATTTCTGTTTCATTTCAATAAATGAATTCTATTGATGAATTTTATATATATATAGTTTATATACATATAAATGTATATTTATATATGTTTATATACATATAGATTTTTTGTATGTAAGTCTATATACATATAGATTCTCTCTCTAGAACATAAGTTTCCCCAGAGCAGGGATTCTTATGTGTTTTGTGCACTGAGGTATTTCCAGGCACCTGGAATAGTGCCTGACATTTATCTATTCTCATTAGACATTTTTTGAATGAATATAAAAATATCATGCTGAGGGAATGATAACATTTCATTGTTAGCTCTATCTCAGTCCGGCTAATTTTTCCCAGATAGATAGACAGATATAGATACAGATGCATACAATATAGCTTTCAATATTCTACTGCAAAGATCAGGGCCTGAGGCTCTGATTAGGTCCTAAGGGCAATAGTGAAAACAAAGCCAGTTGGTATATATCGGTCCTAAATCAAAAAGGCCATCAATTAGGAAAATCACCCCATCTTGTTTGTCCTCCCTTTGAATGAATAAGGAAAATCATTGTAGACGTGGGTGACAGAAGAGAAAACGTGAACCTTAGATTTAAATGATTCACTTCCCCCAGACTATACTTAAAATTTAAAGGTCTAACTTACGCATAAAAAAAAACCTGGAATCTTATATTTGTGATGTTTTATCCACTTCACATATGCATTACTAAAATTGGACTATAGTTCTTAGAAAAAATAACAGTGCATCTGCTTTCTATGAAATCTCCCTAAAGGATATAAATGTTTTCATTTGCTACAACGTGCTACCTGAATCTCATGCCGTAATACAACATGACAACCCTTAACCAGGGGTAATTCAGCATGACAGCATTTTTTGGGGGGGGACAGAATTTAAAGTATTTTAGATTAATTTGCCATATTAGCAAGTGTTGCATGGAATTTGTTACAGCTTTTTGAGTCTACGTGCATTCAGTATCACATGATCCTTGTACGTCCCTAACACCAAATACCAGCTCTCATAGAGTTATCATGAGAAGACACCATGGAGCAGCCAGCTGCAGTCTCCTCCTGGGATAGGACAGAGTGGGATTTCATAAATGCTCCCAGGGATGTCCCAACACATTTGGTGGCAGGAATCAAGAATCATTTTTCTCTCTGCAGCCGTAGGCAGTTGTATCACAAGACACAGCTGGATGGGAATTGGCTGTGGTCCGATAGCTCCAAACACATGGACGTGTTGACATAGCAGTTTGCACGCTAGTCCTCCCCACGATCTCTGACTTCATGTCAAGTGTGCAGCCCAGTGCCCAGCATGGGGCTTTAATGTGCGATGAACGTGACTGTCAAGTTGGGAGAAGCCTCCAAAGTTACAAAGAATGAGAAATAATTCTCAGCCTTCTAGTGCAAGCCTAATGGAAAAGAGTGGATGTGTGGGAAGCACCCAGGAGCCAGCACCTCCCTGGGCTTCAAAGAGACTGCTGATCTCATTATGCGTGGATGTTTTTATTTTAATCATGTTTTAAAATATAAAGAAATAGTTGAATTCATATCCATCGTCCACCATGGAAGCAATTTAGAGGTGGAGAGAATAGAGTAAACATCTTTGCATGGGCTGCTCCCACCATTCCATTTCTGTCCCTAGAGGTAGTGGCTGTTCATTGTTTCTTGTTTTATTCTGGGGTTAGGCCTAAACATTTAAACTTAATATAACCAAATGGTTTAATGATTCTTCTAAGGAGACTCATTCATAGTTGAAAACTCAATTATATCTGTCATAGCCCCATTATATTATATATCTCTAGCAAGTCCCTATTATAACTATTTTTTAATATTTTTTTATTATATTATGTTAGTCACCATACAGTACATCCCTGGTTTTTGATGTAAAGTTCGATGATTCATTAGTTGCGTATAACACCCAGTGCACCATGCAATACGTGCCCTCCTTACTACCCATCACCGGTCTATCCCATTCCCCCACCCCCTTACCTCTGAAGCCCTCAGTTTGTTTCTCAGAGTCCATAGCCTATTATAACTATTTTATCAGCAACTCTTGAGATACATTACTGCAGTTCATCTACTCCAGGAAGAAGAACTCCTTCTTAATGTTTAAAAGCTTGTGATTGCCCGTAGGCAATTGCTCTGTCTTTATAATCCATGGATTGAAAGATAGGAATAACAAAAATCTGCAGTGAAGTCGACAACACTTTAAAATGCATTCACATTTTTCTCATCACCAGGGCGTATGTACACATTTGAAAAAAATAATAGTATCTACATGTACCAGACATAATTTATTTAGGCTGCAAATAATGATTGGTGTGCAGGTGGATTTTTGGATCAGATCCCATGAGGAAATTAATTCATCATTGCTGACCACGTCCACCCACTCCCTCCACACACACGCAGACACACAGACACACACCCCTGGTTGGGAACGAACAACATCAGACTATAGAACTTTCCATCAAGCAGGGAAGTTCATTTAAAGCAAATCCTTAAAAGACTGCAGTGAAGCAACATGGTTCTAAATGGGTCATCATTTAATTTTTAGATATTTATGTGTTTTGAAAAGCAAATAGGCTTTCTATTCCAAAATAGCTCAATTATGTTTTGATTGCAACATCAGATTTTCCAAGGATCTTGGATCTCAAATACTGTAATCATGCATACATAAGTTGATAATTACTTTACAAAAATAAAAACTGTTGCTGTGGTGGTATAGTGTGGGCATGTGTGGTGTTTTATCATCCTCGAGAGCTCACGATGTACTTAGCTCTGTTGATTTCGGAACGTGCATTGTTTGATTCTGCCTGATTTCAGGTACTGCATCTTCCAGGTGAGGAAGAGAAGAAAATGCGCTGGCGCCTGCTCCCCTGGGCTGGCCTGGGGCTGGGGGCGGGGGGGGGGGGGGGAGGGTTGCTGCCGCTAGCCCATCTCTGAGCTTTAGCGGGTGGTTTTGCTCTGCGTAGTTGCTTCCTTCGCTTCGTGCACAAAGCCTTCAGAAATGAAAGAACGTGCAGTACGTCTATCCAAAACTCCCCAAGGAATACCTTTTTTTTTAAAAAAAAAGTACACTCTGAGTGGCCTATTTACACCCTCATTCCATCACAAGTGTCACGATCCCGTGGAGCAGTGGGCAGTTCTAGGTATGTGTTTAGCCTGTGCAAGAGTTGTATTTTACTTTAATGGAGGCATATTTCACAGGTCCTTTTGTACTTATTACCATTCTTTTCCAGGGGAAATGTATTACAAGGAGTACACACACAGTTGCCCTGATTTGTGACTTTTCTCAAAATTTCTTTTTTATTTTTCATTGAAAGAGAAAAATGAGTGGATTGGTTTTTAGGAGCCGGACCAAGAAGGTTTTAATGGAAGGAACAGATGGATTGCTTAAGGTACCATATCTTTGGGGCTACTATTGCACTAAGTTTAATGAATATAGGCAGGACCAGGTAATTCTTAATGTAACCTTCAACTGTAAAATTGATCATTCCAGCTGTCTGTGCACTACAGAGCACATCTGTGTTTACTGCCTACAGTTTAAGTAACACCCAGCTAAACTTGCTAAGCTTAGTAGGTCCTACTTCTTGCCCCACACAAAGAAAGCAACACGTAGACCCAAAGGCAGTTTATCAGATAATTTTTAAATAGAAGTCTAGAAAACTCTGCACGTATTGCCCAAGGTCATTGATTGTTATCTTTGGAGAAAAACAGTTTCTTTTCCTATATCTGTCCAGTGAAAATGTACAGCTTCTTCCTGAAAAGAAATCAGGCAAAAACAGTAACACAAGAAGAAAACAGGAGGGTGTAGCTCACCCACCCTGTTCTCAGTGACGGAGAGGGCTGCCTAAATATCAGAGAAGTTCAAGGCAAAAGAATGGTAAGCAGCCCAGGTGATATTGCTGTCAAGGGCATGAGGTATAGGTGGCTTCCAGGACCTTTAGTGAGCAGGGCATTCTGGAAATCAAAACTTGAAAAAAAATAGCATTAATCAAAGTACTAGAATAACAGGTATAAAACTTCATTCATGTAGCAGAATTGTAGCGAAAAGGGTAAGCTTTCTCCTAGGAACCTATTTCTTAAGTGTCTGACATTCAAATTTAGTCCTTCTATGAGATCATTAGTCTACAGACTTCACCTAATTTTGTTTTCCAAATAAAAGGACTTGTGTTTTTTCACATGAGTTCTGTTTCCCTGACATCTCCAACCTGACTTCTTTTACAAGTTAGCGTGGAGAACACTTTCACAGAGGCAGGTTTAACTCCCCCTCCCTTTGGAACTTCTACTGAGGAACATGTGCCCAGTTTGGAAGTTAAAAGATGTGCATTTTCTTTGTACATCTAAGGACCCATCAAAGCTAGGGCAAGAGAAGAGCTTTATGTTTCAGAAGAAAAGATGCCCTGCTCCCACATGGACCTATTGCTAGCCATGCCCACAACTTTAGCAAGTCTCGCGGATCTAAGAATACAGACATCTCCATTCAGGATGATCCGTGAAGAACAAAGGTGACCTCTCTGTAAGTCCCCACCCTCCACCTCCCACCCTCTGCGGAAGCTGCTGCAGGTGTTCTGCATGAGTCTGTCTGGTCCGTATGGGTGCTGGCATCTGCACTAAATGTGCCTGCGTATGGCGGGGAACCTCTTAAATCAGGAGGGGGATCGCTTTCCACCTACATGTCAAGTCAAGATTCTACCCTTTGAATTAACAGGTGCTGTTGCTGCTTTGATTGGCTATAGGGCATGCACTTTAGATGGTTTTGTTTTGCTGTTTTGTTGTTGTTGTTTTTTTAATGGTGGTGATATATTTGTACAGACACTGGCCTATTCTCTCACACATTATCTCTAGTGGCAGATGCCATATCCATTCCTAAAAAGACTGATCTAGAATAAAATGCCAATAGAAAAAGAAAAAAAAAAGAAAAAGAAAAAGAGCAAAGCAACTGCCCACAGATGGGTCATCCTCAATTCTCACTGGAACTAACTGGCTGCAGACAGTCATGTTCAAGTCAGTCATGTTCAAAATCAGCAGTCATGTTCAAATTCCATGAGCTTACATGGCGTGATTTACTAGAACAGTATTTGCAAGGTATGTGGTGCACGACCTGAAAAATCCAGCAAGGCAGTAGTTGACTCAGTCAGTATGCAAGCTTTGCAGAATTTCTTTGCACGTATACTTTGGAATGGTCTTAATTTTCAGAATTATTTTCTTTGGCATCTATAAAGGCAGAGATAAAACTGTAGATAAAAAGTTTGACAGCGAAACATAAACAAGGACCTATTCCATCGTTCTGTGTTTACTTGTTATAAAGTAAATTCATGTTGTACCAAAATCATTTGTGAAGCAACTCACTTATACAGGCTAAACTTTTATAAGTAAATATACATTAGGACATTTGTATTCCTGAAAATTATCATGAAGTTATATCGAACTTGTAAAGAGCTCATAGTGTACCAGATATTTGGAATTTCTTACTTAATAAGACTTTGAAAACAACTTGGATTTTCTTCATTCTTCTTTAAATCCCCAGGACCTAGCATGTGAATTACTCTTAAAAGGAAAGTAAAAATATTGTTGAACTGTTAAAAGACTGGCTCCCATGTATTTCAGCTTAAAATCAGGAAAAGATGGGCCATGTGATTTGGGGCTCCATGCTAAATTCCTTTATCCTCACGGTATCCCCTCTTTGACTAACAGAAACATTAACTGCATTCATATTTTTAAGTCAGAACAAGTAGAGCTATTCCTCCTAATTTTCGGTATTCTGAACACCTCGTTCAAGAGAAAAATGCATTTGATCACACACCAACGAAGGCCTGTGCATACACGCACGTAAGCACACTGTTAGGATCTCTCCTCTGTACTCCAGTGTCTCCATTACTATACTTGTTATCTGACTTTTATCTCTCTCAACAAGGATATGAGTTCTTTTGTATTTCCAGCTCCTAGTAGAATACCATAATAATAGAAAATACTCAAACTAGTTTTGTTGAATGAAACAGTGGATATTACAGGAAAGGAATTAAGAAGCTGATTCTAGAATCCACAGTATGGCCGTAGCTATATTTTATCACTTCATCTAAGATCAAGATATTGAGAGAGACTGAGCTCCTACCAGATACAAGGCTCCGTGCTTATGTTGTGATGTATAAGACGGAGTTTGTGCCCAGTGATTTTATGTCATGAAAGAACACTTTTTGGAAAACCTCATTTCCTCTCCGCTTTGATGCCTGTTACAGAAACGTGACAGATGATGGGATGGAGATAGTCAGTACTGAGTCACTTTTTAATCACTGAATTTTAGAATCATCCACACTTTTCTTACTGAGTTTCAAAATTCTAGCCTCATGCACTAAAATCATGGCAAGTTCTCCTCCATTTGAAGTCTATTGTTTTTTCCTGAATCAGATGCCTAAGTGGTGTTTTGCAAAGTGTGTGGTGCGAAGATTTAGTGTAGGACCTAAGGGGCAAAGCTGAGAAGAGTTTCTGTATTATCTGTCTCTGCTTGTCAAATGTTGGGTCTCCCCATTGTCTTTTTCTGTGGAGTAAAGGGCTCAGAAGAAGAAAAATCTTCAATAGATGTGCAGCTCTATACAGAACGGTCCCCCTGCAACTTTCTAGCCCAGCCGATGGTGAAGTCTCTCACCCTGCTCTCCGAGTTTCCTAACAATGTTGGTATTTGCAAACAGAAACTGGCTTAGATCATCTTTCCTAGAAATTAACTTAAAAAAAAAAAAAGCTGGAATGATGTTAATTGAAATTCTTGGTGTGGCTTGGTTAATACACTTAAATCTTCTCCCACCTTATGGCATATATACATCCTGAGCTGCCTCCAGAAATACTTAGTGACTTCATTAACCAAAGACATGCTGCAGTTTTTGTCATTCTGCTTCATTAGTATGAATGACCATGTTCACATCTGAAGAAATGGACATACTTTTGAACAAAATCATTTTTATTGGTTTTTTTTTTTTTTTCCCGAGTATTTTATCCCAGATGTTGTTGGAGTATCGTCAGTGCTTGCTCTTTTGATCACCCTGTCACTTAGGCTCTGGTGGTCTTATCGGTGAGTCTTATCTCATAGGACTCGTTCTGTTTCTAGGGGAGCTCAATTGCCTCTTTCAGAAAGGCAACAATAAAGACCACTGACAACGCAGCAGGGCTAGAAATCCTGCGATTAGAATAATACTCTGTGTAGAATAGGGGAGACCTAGCCAGCAGAAGTTGCAGCGGTCAAAGCTGGCCCCGGCACTCGTGGACCTCTGCGGCCGTCCCTGCCCCGGTGCTGCCTCAGCATGGGCTTAGGCCTCCGTGACTGCATCACAGCTCAACCTCTCCCTCCCTTTCTTCCTTCCCCTCTCACCGTGGTGTGGGTGTCACTCCCCGAGAACATGCCCTGATAAATGTCCTTCGTGGGTATCTCAGAGTCTCAAGGTCTGTTTCCTAGGAATCCAGCCTGTGATAAGAGAAATGGAAAAGTAAGTCCGTGATCATTGAAACTTAACAGAGTGAAAACCCTGTTCTGTCTCCTAAGTTCGTTCACTAATTAGATCAACTGTTACCTCCACCGGGTTTCCTAATGACTCACAGAACTTAACCTGGTAAGTTAATAAATAGGCAACACAACAGCGCTGTTTTGTTCTTTTTTTGCTTTTTTAAGATTTTATTCATTTATTTGAGAGAGAGAGAGGGAAAGAGACAGAGCCAGAGCATAAGCAGGGAGGAGGAGGCAGAGGGAGAGAGAGAAGCAGACTCTCCGCCGAGCGAGGAGCCCAATACTGGGCTTGATCCCAGGACCCCAAGATCACCACCTGAGCTGAGGGCAGATGCCCAACCGACAGAGTCACCCATGCGCCCCATTTTCTGTTTTGTTCTGTCAGTCTTTATTCAAGTCCTTGGTTGCAGACAGACCACACACAAACCAGGACCAAGTGTGGCCAGATTTGGACATTAGAGATTCACAGTGCAAATGCCTCCATTGTCACAAAGAGGGCTGCAGCAAAACCGGGGAGATAAAATCCCCTGTCCAAACATTATCACTACCTTATCTGTCCTATTCTGTCACTAAAATACTTCATAGCTAACTCTAATAGAGTTTGTGTGTGGAGACACACAAAACGAATGTGATTCCTTAGACAAGAAGGGCATGGGCAGAATCTTTTTTTTTTTTTTTTTTTTTTACAATTTTTTTTTTTTTTTTAAGAAGGCTCCACACCCAGTGTGGGGTTTGAACTCATGACTTGTCTACAGGGCAAGAGACCAAAAATTATATGTTCTAACAATTGAGCCAGCCAGGCACCCCCAGAATTCTTTTTTGCCACATGAAGCTAAAAAGAGGGGAAGATATTAATGAGATATAATAGAATAATGCCCTAAAGTAGCTGTTATTTTTAGGCCTGGTAAAATTGTAACTTAGATTAAGAGGTGGGTGACAAATTTTTAGTCTAAGCTATTTCCCCAGAAAAACAGAACAATTTATATAGTCAATTTTCAATTATCTGCCCAAGGAGAAATAGCAATAATGGCAATTATCCAAAAGAGTAGATAATGAACAAATTCATTTCTATTTGACTTTGAAATATTGTTTTGTATTCCAAAATGAACTTTTGGATGTGGATGCATTTTAAATTCTGTAAAGTTGCTATGCCTCAAACTTAAATACTAAAATTATACTTTAGAAATCAAATGGAAAAAAAGTGGCTTATCTTCTTCATCTTGTCTTATACAGTATATTTCCTTTTCCTATATTATTGCTGAAAACAGATATTATCTCTTACAGTAATGTTAGGTTCATCCTAAAGTCAAGAAAATTTGCATCTATATGTTTCCTAGTTTATATTTTCCTAGCACTGATGATAATTTAATATTCTGGTTGAAAGGTTACCTTCCCTCCCTTCCATTGCTTAAAGTTAATTATATTTAAATTTTGTGTGTGTGTCAAAAAAAAAAAAAACTGAACAGAATGGGTGGTCAGATAAGGAGTTATGTCCAAGTTAGATTTGAGATGTATAAATGCAAATATCTACCTGTGGGAAATTGGAGTTGGCCATACATACATTTCCCAACCTATTTTGGCCCTGGTTTGGTTATTTTTCATTCAGTGAGTGCTAAATTGTACCCAGAGTTACCTGGCATAAGATCTGACTCATGCTAGCAGTCAGTAACCACTCATTTCCTTTATTCCTTGCTTCCTCTTCTTCATTCAGTAATGTTTTACAAGATGCTTCTTACTCACACTTCATCCACTCTAGTAAATGTTTATGTTGTATTCCATTCTTTTTCTGTATAGAAAATATTCATTTTGTAAAAATGAGGAATTTTTTTTAAGATGCTGAAGTAAATCTTCCAGGTGTTATTTTCCGAATGTCAATATCCAATATGTGTTTTAATTCCTAAAAGCTACCTCCATGGAATTTGATTTATCGCTATTTTTTTAGATTTTTTTTTATGTAATATCTACCCCCGATGTGGGTCTCAGACTCACGACCCCAAGATCAAAAGTCACATGCTCTACTGACTGAGCCAGCCAGGCACCCCTAATTTATCACTATTCATCTATTAAGAGCCATCGCATTATAAAGGGTAAGTGTGAGGGTTTAGGCACACTAAAACTTGACCACACACTCTCCTGACTTACTCTCAATCATGTGGCACACTCCCATTCTAGAACAGTACACTTTTACATGAGGCAGAGTATTTTATCAAGCATTGCAGTGCTTTTGATTGCTTACTTTAGGTCTCCTTTGCTTCGGTGTTTGACTTGATAAGTATTTGATGTTTGACCAAAGTTGACTTTTTCTCCCTTCAAAGATCTGAATAGTGTCTTCAGTTGAACACTGGCAAGGCACTGGAGAGGTGGGTTTAACAAATGGTTAAGCTGGGTACGCCTAGTGTCAAGCACTGGCTCTGCTACCTCCCAGGGTGATATTAGACCAGAGACCATCTGTCAAGGTCATGGCTTTCTTATTATTAAAGTAAACATAATAATATAAAATGAAGAGGATTGTGGTGATGCTTACAGATAATGTAGGCAAGTTGGTATACATTAGGCATTCAATAGATGTTGGTGTGCGTTACAAATACTAACAAACATTTACTGAGCGCCTACCTTGTGCAAATACCATTCTAGGCATTTTCTCTGTATCGATTCATTTACATCTCAGTACAACTCTATGATTCAGGTCGTGTTATCACTATTTTATACATGTACCCTAGAGAGCTTAAGGCACGGTAACAGCTGAGTCAGTATTTCAACCCATCCCCTACACTTAGCCATCGCACAACACTGCCTCTCGTATCAAGAGCAGCCTTTAGCAGAAACTGGAGCCAGCAAGTAGATTCAGGGGGACCACTCATGCCTCTGCCCACACCCCTGGCACTGCCATTCTTCACATCCAGCCACACCGCTTAAACACCACCCCAAACACATACCTGCCGCCAGAGTGTTATTTCCCAAGAGGGCCCACCCTATCTTAGTCACCCAGCTTTACCCAGCATTCATTCCATAACATGAATGGTACGAACAGAAAATTATGCCTCTTGGTATGAAGTTTTATGCAAATGCAGCTTGAGACCCAAGGCTCAGATAGCTGAAGGCTGCTTCTGGTTGCCCTCCAGTCTGTCATTTCCACAGATCTGCTCAGATTCGGCCAGTCTCAGGGTAGTCACAAACAGAAGTCAAAGGCTATGGGTAAAAGGGAAGGTACTCGTGCTCAGAAGCCCCAGCTCTGCCACTAACTAGCTGAGTCCTTGTCCCCGGCGGCCCTTTGCTTCAGCCCCCAGAACCCCTTCTCATCATTTGGAAATTGAAGATGTCGCATTAGATCTTAGGTACAAGCCAGGCACCCATGAGCTAGCCCTGACCTTCCAGGAGACTTTGGCTTTAGCCTTGTTCGACCTGCACAAAGTTTTTGTTTAATTTAATTCTACAGTACAAAACAAGAGATTTTTACATGCAAATCCTTATTTTCTGTCTTCCTTTGAAAATCTGAAGTTGTGGCATTATTAGATCTGTTTTTCTTTGTGGCATCAATGAAAACTGTCAGCCGGATGGGAGTGCTGGCTCCCCTCTAAGCTGGGACGTGTGCTTACTAGGTCATCACAGCCCTACCACCACCCCCTGTTGTCTCACACCTGGCCTGCCCTCATCGACGCCACTCGCCTGGTCTTGTAGTAGGCACGTGAGTTTGCAATCCTATGACCAGCTCTGACCTCCCTTTGTTCATTTGTTCATTATTCTTCTCACTTGATCGACCTGTATTCACTGCTTACTCCTATGCCATTTTGTATATTGTACTTATAGCCTGAATACGAGTCTTTTGTTTTTTAAGGAGCAGAATTCAGAGGCTGATTAATATCCATTGTTTCTAAAGTTTTCTCTCTTCTGGCTTTCTACACAGGATCCTGCAGTTTGCTAAGCATCAGCTTCTCCTGGCATAAGCCACCGCTCAGACAAACGGAGACCATGCCTTGCACCCGGCACCTGCGGTGAGAAGGAGTCCACGGCAAGCTTGGCCCAACAGGTAAGAGAAGGCACTGCTCAGTTACGCAGTCTGTCACTGGGGGAAAATAACGGCGATTCTATAAAAGCAGAAATCGACATCTAAGGACTAACGAGGAAAGAGAAAAGTTTAGTTTCTTTCATTACTGTTTACGTGCTATATAACACGTAAATACCCTTGCCATGAGCCATGAAATAACCCTTGTTCCTGAATGATCCAGGAGAAAAAAATGCAAGCTAAAAAAAGAATGGCCTTTTTAAAAAATTCATATTTACAAGTGCCTGCAAAACCTTTGGCTGATTTTAGTGGTGGCCTCTTTAAAGATGAAACATCGGGGAACTAAATATATGCCTTAGGTGACCTGAGACAATGCCTATTTAAAAATCCATTTCGCCAAGGCTATAGCTAATTGATTCTTGAAACTTCTTTGCTGAAATAACCTTGTCCCACAGGCAATTGTGCTTCAATTATTTCTTATTTCACTTGAAAATAATAGTCTTTTTATATAGAAAATGATGGAATAGTTATAAAAAGTGTCCAAAATAACAAGTAATTGTTAAAATATTTTTATTTAAAGTGATAAAACTCAAGACAAATACTCAGAATATTCCTTCATACGCTAACTTTTTGCCCTAAATAGAGTGCTATTAAGTTTATAGAAATGAATGCAGCCTTCCTGAAGTGTGTCTCAGGAAGAGAAGCCCCACGCTGGCAGCAGGGGACTCAAATCATACTGTTATCTCTTCCACCGTCACCTCTGTGATCTGGGCCACTAACTACAGTTTCCTTGCCCATGAAATGGGCAGTTATTTTAGGCTGCCTTCCAAATACCAGGCTGTCTGACAATGAGGTACTGTGAGTGGGGGTAGCTTTGAGCTAATTCCCTGCAAATTCATTTGACTAAAGCAAATTCAACAAAATGCCGTTCACCGAACTCCTTTCTTCTTTTCATTATTTACAAGGTTTACAGCAATTTGCACTGGGTATGTTGGGTTTTGCCACCTTTGGAGATTTCTATGAGGTTTCAATTGATAGTTTTCCACTTTGCTTCATAACAGCATTTGAGGGAATGCCCAGTGTCTTGGCCTTTGCCCCAGCTGTTATGTAGGGAGAGGACCCTCTGGTAAGGAGTAATTGAGAGGCATCAGAGCATAGCCAGAGGACATCAGAGCATAGCCAAAAGGACATTGACTCAGAGACAGGACACTAACACCATAAGGGTTCTCCAAACTCAAGACAAATATATTCAGTATTTAACTGTATTAGGCAGATTGACCGTTTGGGGGAACTAGCCTGGAATTAGCCTCCTGATGTGGTCCTTCCTCCTAAGGCTCTTATAGTTCAATGGAAGAAAAAGATTAGAACGACAGCAGGAAATAAATAATACAATTACATATTGTGATTAGCACTATGGAAAATAAAAGGGGTGCTTAGACAGCAAAGAACTAGAACCAGCTTCATAAAGGTAGTCAGGGCAGGTATGAGAGGCGAGAGGGCTATTCCCAGTCCCTCCCCTTTCCAGGCATGTGATTGGATTGCGCTGCCTCCTTCACCCTGAGATTCCATGAGGCCATGGGTCTTGGTCTGGCCAATCAGTTGTGTGTAGCAATGATGCATGTCTCTTCCAAGCTGGAGCATCGAACTGATGTTACTCCAGCTCCCTGTCCCTATGGCATTTTGCCAGGGGATGTGGTCCAAGATGTGGTTGCTCCCTTCGCCTGGGACAGGTGTCACCTCAAAGAACAAGGACCCCTCAGCCAACCCACACTGGAGGTGCACAGCATGTAGCATGAGCAGACAACAAATTGTTATTGTCTTAAGCCACTGAGATATGGAAGTTTTTTGTTAATGTAGCTTAACAGAGACAATCCTAACTATTACAAGAGGCACTCCTGAACAGGCAGAAAGGTGATTTATAGAAGCTTTAAGACAAGAGGCTTTGAGCTTGGCTGGTTCACAGAATTGAAAGAAGGTCAATATGGCTGGATTATAGTAAGTCCGGAAAAAGTAGCAAATAATCTTTAGAGTTCCTTCTACTCTCTCAGCTTGTGCCTGTTCTGGCTCTGAGGCTGTTCTGATATTTATATTCCTGGCAAGGCTTGGAGATAGATTAAGTAGCTGACTTTAAATGCTTTTGATTTGTTTACACAAATCAAACTCTCATATTTTATCTCTTGCCTCTGGATTATGATCGTTTTTTTATCAAGAACTTTGCATGTGGGCTATTGATATGATAATGTAATCCTAATGCCTTCTCAGGAGCTGAGGGCCTCTATCCTTTCAGTCAATACGAAGATGCACTTGAGTATATAGGCCATTGAGAGCCAAGCCGAGGCTCAGGATGGAAGCCCACAGCATTTCGCAATTGAATAACATGGAATATTGTGTGATTTTTAAGCTCTCAGCTTTTCATATCAATTTCTAATATTCTAGCAACAGAATCTAGGGAAAAGCCCAAACCTTCACGGGACTCACCATAGTTCCTTTAATGTATATGTATGAGAGATTGTCTTTTGCACTGAAGATCTTGTTTGAAAACAAAACAAAAAGCCCCTAGCAAAAAGCAAATTGCGTGAGATGCGGTTTATCTTCTTTGGAAAAAAAAGAGGAGCTGAGTCAGCCCTCCTGGGACTTGACAAGTAAGGTATTTCTTTATCCTTGACATTGCTCAGATAGAGCCACAGATATTATAACTGCCTTTATTGAAGTTCGGCAGATTTAGAGGAAATACATCCAGCTGATATTACAGTCATTCTTGTACAGTTCTTAAAGTCTTAAGGATTTTTTATTGAGGTGAATGAAATACTACTTAAGAAAAAGAAAAGTAGGAGAAAGGAAGGGAAATGGATCTAAAATAAAAATGAGGTCCTTAATATAGTCCAGGCTCAGTGCTAAGTGTTTTCATATTTAGTATTATCTCCATACAGGAGGCAGCAGCCCAGAAAGGTTATGATCACGCAGCCAGTGCGTGGCAGACCAAGGAAGGGATGGCGATCTTCCCCCTCTAAAGACCCTTCTCCTTCCTCTCTCCTACTGAGGCTGGATTGTGTACTACTACCCTCCAGAGTAGCCCAGCCTTGCATTTCTGTGATCGCCAGAGCTGTCCTCTGAAAGATAAATACTAGATCATTCTTCGTTTATTACATATCTAGGTTCGGAAGAGCCTCTAAACAGCGCTGCTCGTAATAAGTTGTGCTCTGCTAATTGCACATCTTCCCTTTGTTCAGCCTCATCCTGTATAATTAGCACAGTCTTGAAAATAGAAGTTTTCCATGACATTAAAGTTCTTACACAGTGCACCCTCTAATTATTTCATATTTTCACATTAAGGATAAGATATTCACGGTGAAGGGGGGTAATTCTGTTTGTTAATTAGTTACTTATAGAAGGAGTTCAGGAAAATCAGGAAAAAGAAATTATTGAAATAATTTCTACTTGATTGTGAGGTATATGTACACAGAGACCAAGGCAGAGGCATATATTTTTCTCATACCCCCATTCTCTCCTGGCTTCTGACATCATCATTTTTGGCACTGGTCTCAGTTACAGTCATTAGGATCTCTTTCTATCAAGGACTTACCTTTCCTTCAAGACCCAGTCAAAATCCTCTCCACTGGTCTTTAAGATATTCACCATTAAAATTAAAATTAAAACTAAAATTAAGCTCTATCTTCCCATCCACCAGAGCACTTTGTATTAATCTTAAAGCATGTCTGTGCTTTGTATTATAGGGATGGGAGCTAGGGCAAAGACGACCAGTGCCTCACTCAAATATGTTTTCTCTCTTTTCTTCCTGGGCATATAACTAGACAATATTTCTTTTTCTTCCTTAGAACTGGGTAAGACCACATGATGACTTTCTCACAATGGAGTATCAGTGGAAGTGACGTGCTACATTTGGGGGCCAGGATTTTTAGGAAGTAGGTGTGCCTTCCCATGCTCACTCTCCCCTGATGCTCTGTGGGGCCCCCAGGGATGATGGAAGGAGCTAGGCTCCTAGATGACCAGGTGGAAAGCTGTCTGGCCAGGTGGGAACACCCCTATTAGGTTATTATACAAATAAGAAATAACTATCAACAAAGCTCGAAAACTTAGCATTTGTTCATTATAGCAGCTATGTGGGCTTACCTCACACAGCATGTGTGTGTTTGTAAACATGAGTCTATGTGTGCGTGACTCCCTCTGTTTTAGAAGCCCTAGAAGGACTGGGACCAAAAAAAAAATCATCCTTCACTGTGAGGAAAATTAAACTAAGTAGGTGCCTCATTTGGAAATGGAGCAGATGGTCATCAAAATGAAGAGTGGAAGGTACTCTAAAGCACCTCTAGCATTGGGGATGCCATTTTCTCATTCGCAAGCAACTGTCAAGAATTTTATAAATAACCTCATAAGTGACTAGAGTGGAGAATGAAAGAGGTACCCAGTTCCCATATTAAAATGTGTCCTAGTTCCTTACTCATTCAAATAGTCATCATTATTTCAATCAACAAGTAGGTATTAAACACATTCTATATGCCGGGCAGTCTTCTAACAGTGCTGATCAATAGCAGACCTGGCCTCATCTCACTCCAAGTCCACAGTCCAGCGGGAGAGCCAGATACCCACTGCACACTACTGAACAGGCACTCAGCTTCCCGTCCGGGCTCTCCGGTTCCTCATCTGTAAAAAATAAAAAAGAAGAAGAATATTATATAATTCTCAGATTTTGTTGTATTTTTTAATTACATAATATTTAAATACAATGATTGTAAAATAGCATCATGCTGGACACTTGAGTTTGATAAACTCAAGAAACCTTAGCTATCATTATTTGTATTAGTTTAGGTAAATAACATAAGATTACATGACAAAAAAAATTTTTGAGTAAACCGAGGGAAGGGTATGTGGAACACAATTTCTCCTTCACAGTGACTCCTGATATGAGAATTGAGAGGCTGGGAATAATGTTCCATAGTTTTAAAAATAAAAAACAGTGTGTGCAAAGGACCAGTGATGTGAGGAAGCATTTTTGAAGACTTCAAAAAGAGTAAGAGTAGCTGGAGTGTAGAGAGTGAGGAGGAAACACTGCAGAATGAGGTCATGCAGAGCCTTGGGAACCACCGTGTAGTCATGCTAAGAACTGACCTTCTTCCGAAGTAAAATAGAAAGTCACTGAATGGTTTCAAACGGGTCGTAGAACAGAATGGTATGATCGGCTTTGTCTTGTAGAAAGATCACTGTGGCTGTAAAGAAAAAAAGGTTGGAGGGAAACAGAATGTGTATGTGGACCACTTAGAAAGACTATAGGAGCCACCCCAAGAATACCCACAGAGAGGTCAGGCAGTGGTAGTGAGGACGGAGTGAAGTAAAAATAGAAGTTTCCGAAGTGACACTGGCAGGACTTGGTGATAGATTAAGTATAAGATAAGGAGAGAGGGAGAGAGGGAGAGAGAGAGAGAGAAAGGATGGATGGATGGAAGGAAGGAAGGAAATAGGCAAAACTTAGACTGAGAGGAAAAGAGGGGTGTATATATAAGAGGAGTTGTATTTTAAGGACTGTGGAGTCAGTGAGTCTGAAATCTGAGAAGGGAGGCCAGCAGGATGGAGACTCAGGAAAGAATTACAGTTGGAGTCCAAAGCCATTCTGCTGGAAAACCAGAAATAGCAGGCATTGCTATTCATCCGAAAAGCAGTCTGCTGGAGAATTCCCCCTTGCTCAGGGAAGACCCACTTTTTATTCAGGCTTTCATCTAGTTGGAGGAGTCCTACCCCTCCCCACCCCCACCACATTATAGACAGAAATCTGCTTTACTCAAAGTCCACTGGCTTAAATGTAAATCTCATCTAAAATACCCTCACAGAAACACCCAGCATAATGTTTGACCACATATCTGGGCACCATGGCCCAGCCAAGTTGACCTGTAAAATTAACCATCACAGAGACATACAAGGAAAAAGGAAAACCAGAAGGAGGGACTATTTCCTAGGCCCCATACTAGGTGCTGGGAATACAACTTATATGGTGGCGTACAGTGTGAACCCGGGAGTCAGACAGCCTGGGTTTGAACACCAACTTTGTTATTTGCCTTGTGACCTTAGGAGCCTATAGGGAACTGGGCCGGCCTAGACTGGACCTGGCTAAGACAGAGTGAACAAGATGGATCTAAGCAGTTCCAGCTGTGTGCAGTGCAGGGCTGAGGAGAGGGAGCCAGGTGAGCTCTCTGCAAATAACACTCACCGCTGCCCTCTCTCTGGCCACAGACACGGCAGTTTCCCTTCGTTGCATGGCCACTGCCCAAGTTTGCGTTTCCGATGCTGTGTTTGTTTCTGGCCTTGGATGTACTATAACCAAAGACCTTCCTGAGCTGAGCCTCGGCCACTGAACACACTAGAATGGAAACCAGAACATTATATAATTCCTAGGTTGAAAAGAGAAAAAAAGGAGTCCCAAGGATGGGAGTTGAAGTTAGGGTTGGCCACATCACAGTGCTCCGTCCTGGGATTTGAGGGCAGGTATTCTTGGTAAATTTTACTGAGCCCTGAAAAGACAGCACAGAGAGATCTGTAAGCACAGTAAAGACTTCTCCAGGCAGCAAACGTGTGGCAACCCAGAGTAGTTGCTGCCTCCCCTTTCCTCCTAGGCCAGTTTGTGCTTAGCTCTCTAACAGCAAATATGATTAAGTGAGGATGTATTTTCCAGTTGCCTCAGCAAATATTTATTCAGCTGTGTGCAAGGCACCATGCTTTCTCACCAGGCTGCAACCCGTCTCACACATCTTTGGCTCTCTGACCTAGGCCAGAGCAGAAAAGTAGCAGTTGCTCTATAGATGTTGGTCGAATGAATTAGCATAAACCATATAGTATTAAGGCATATGGAAAATGCCCTATAATATGATATGGTCAACAAATCCTTCTTCACTAATAAAATCTACTTGAGATTCCACAAATGGCTTCTCATACCTTTCCTAAAAGCACAAAATATCCCTCATACTCTAGTGAAATAAGTCTAGCATATGATAAACTGCCTTATAAATTAATTAATATAACTGTGGGAAAATGGCCTATGGGCATTTGAAACGGCCAGAAATATGATAGGCCGAGATTGTATAGTTGAGGAGAAACCCACTTTAGTGGGTTCTGATATTTTTGTCCTGCTATTCTGCAGTGTAGTGGTTGCTCGTATTTTTCTTGTCGCAGTCCACGTAAGAGAAAAATTTCTCGTGGGTCGCACACTCCCAGTGGGTCTTAAGCCACGCCCCTTTCTTTGTCTCCCAGGAAAGTTAATCAGAGGGCATGTGAGTAAAATCAGTGTCTTTACAAGGATAAACTTAAATCGGCTCTAATTTTTAAAACCGAAACCCAATAAGGGACAGCCTTTATTGAGTGTTGACTGTGCGCTAAGCCCTGTGTCATGAGCTGTGCACCTCTGATCCCATGTGAGCTAAGAACGAGGGCTTGCGCTTGGTTCTACGGCATCTTCATTCGGCAGGTTAGGAGACAGAGACCTATGGAGATTACAGAATGTTTCAAGACTAATGCATGTCTAGGAGTGGAATCTAGGTCTTTACATTTACACTCTCCTGTCTCCGAAATCGTGCAAACTTCAGCACTTGGCGACTAGTATTATACGTTTCCTGTGATATCCCTCACAACTGACTGCCACAATCTGGATATTAGCACATAGAGAACCTTTTCCCAAGGAGACAGTGCTGCGTTTATCAAAACTAGATTTTGCTCCGTGGTTTGAACCCAGGTCATTTATTTGAGTCACTTTAGGTCTTAAAAAACAATAATGTAATAACCATCTTTTATTGAGTGTCTTTTATGTTTCACTCACTATGTCAGACATTTTGCAGAAATTATTTCTCATATTGATTAAAATATTCCTAATGTTGTATTAATCTATTTATATTATATTAGTATTAGATTTATAATGTAACAGATATACAAAGTATTATATATAAAATTGGAACGGAACAGAAGAGCCAAGTCTTGCCCCACTTACTAGTTTCATTTTCAGACTGCAAGACCCTCTGCCCTCCCCTTCCCCATCCCCACTCTCCGCAAGTCTCATTTGCCGCCTTTCCTCCTCCTCTGGTTCCTTCTCCACTGGCCTCACGGCCACCGCTCCCCCAGCTGAGACTCAGCCGCTGGCTTACTGACAGGCCCCGCAGAACAAGTCTGGGAGGACCATCCTCAGGCTTGAGGGAGGAAGGCCAGAGGAGAGCACAGGAAGTAATAGAAAGAGAAGCCCGTAGGAGGTATGTGTTCCCAAGGTGGGGTACAGATCCCCAGCAGGAGAAAGGAAGAGGTGAGTGGTGTGAGAGGTGAGCGAGGAGAGAGCACATTGGGGCAGCCGGCTCCTTCAGGTGAGGAAATGAGAAAAGCAGCAGAAAGGGCTACCGTCTAGCTGCTGCAGAGTCTCTGGGGAGGAAAGGAAAGAGGAAAGAAATCTCTAGAGAGCGCCGATGATTTTTTATGAGGAAGGAAAACCACGAAGAAAGAGCAAAAGCAGATTTTTCCAGCCAAGCTCTACATTTGTGTGGGAGTCCTGTTGACTGACAATCAGATCATTTCTCTCTGTTGTTCTCACCAACCACTATCTGGAAGTCCTGCCCCAGGGAAATGCCCTCAGGACTAAGCCAAAGGAAATTCTCTGGAGCCCTTGCCACTTGAGCAGCCTCCTGAGTGACAAGCCCCTCTAAGGCCAGCCTTTGTTACAGAGCAGGGAGCAGGGTCAGTAGTAGGTAGGCTGTGGGCCTAACAGACCACTGCCCAGATTTGGATGAGGCCAAACATGAAGCTGGAATGGGGTGGAGTAGGGATCAAGTCATGTTAAAAACAAATAAATACACGTGTTGGTCGGAAAGGAAAATCAAGAATAGATGCAAGTGATTCCGAGCTATCAATATTTCCACTGAGGCATCGTACATTCTTTGATTTCAAACTTGCCCATAGTTTTAAAGCATCCATATCAATATGGGCACATTGTTCCACACATTTGAAGAGGATGGTGCCAGTGGTGATTATCCCGGATGTGTCCGGATTTAGTTGAAAAGGTTGGTGCACGTCTGGCACTCTCCTTTGTTGCACAAAAAGTTGATTTAGAACTGTAGCTGTTGGGGCGCCTGGGTGGCACAGCGGTTAAGCGTCTGCCTTCGGCTCAGGGCGTGATCCCGGCGTTCCGGGATCGAGCCCCACATCAGGCTCCTCCGCTATGAGCCTGCTTCTTCCTCTCCCGCTCCCCCTGCTTGTGTTCCCTCTCTCGCTGGCTGTCTCTATCTCTGTCAAATAAATAAATAAAATCTAAAAAAAAAAAAAAAAAAGAACTGTAGCTGTTTGAAAATATATACCACCAAAACCGAGAGTTTGAAGGAAAAGTAAACGAGCGCTTCTTAACCTGTATTTTCACAAACAAGTGATTTAATCGCTTTGATTTTAAATTAACAAATCAAGACGTCAGTCAATTTGATTAAAAACACATGCACCATCTAATTGATTTGTTGACTGCACTGACTCGGCTTGAAGAGGCAGCATGGTGTGATGACAAGAGAAGTGGCTTGGGAGCCAGGCAGCCCAGGCGCCAGGTTGGGCTCCACCACACACACCCCCGTGAGAATCTGGGTGACCTCTGAGCCTCAGGACACTCATACCTACATCCTGAATTCCAGTGATAATCAAATGAGAGAATGTGGTAGAAATAAGTTTGCACGCTAGAAAGTTCTGTACAAAATTCAATTATTACTATCGATAACTGTCATAAAACCCCAAAGCCAAGTATTCATCAATCCTTTGAAAGACTAACACTATATTTGATACACTTACTCTTGGCAATCCTCCCATGTGTGACAACTTCTGTCCCTCTCCTGTCTGAGTCATAGTCCCTACTAGTTTTCAACAGTGCCCTCTCTTACCAATTTAATTCAGCACCACTGGCATAATAAGCCCAACTACTGCTGCAGTTAATAGAAATTCTCCTTTAAATGAAGTGCATCTGCTGTGACATCTGTTTAAAACCCATCGAGAGGAGTCAGTGTTCACAAGCAAATTGAGTAATTACTATGTAATTACACTATAAATTGTGCAGTCATTGATTTGCCCTTAAAATTCATATCTTTTGGATATACTCAATATGAAAACCACCTGGGTTCTTCCAAAATGTGCAGATATATTCTTAAAATGGCCAATGTAGGGATTTGAGCTAAACACCTGTGGCCAAAAAATTAAAGTATCATCTCTAGAAGAGAGAAAGTGTTGCAGGGAAAGGAGTTAAAGTGTGGAAGGAGATGTTAATAGAGTGGAAAAGAAAGGGGAGGGATATTTTGAAGGCCAATTATCTAAGTGCTTTCTCAGTCATTTCATAAGAGCTGTGAAATTGCTAAGCCTCGCTGGCAGGAGAAAATGCAAGAAGAGATGCAGGATTTCACCTGTTCTGAGAAGAGCCCATCACTCTGCACACTGTTTGGATGTTGGGAAACTTGTACCATAGGTAGAGAGTAGCAGAATTAATGATTCAAGAAATAGAATCTAATACACCTTGATAACCTTTATAATTTACACCAGTGAAAACTGAGACCTAATACTTTACTAACTGGTTACAAAGCATAGCTCTATGGTGCTTCCTGTAAACCCATTTTTAGAAAGCCAAACAACAGATATTTATTAACCACATACATTGAGTACGTATTGCATACAAGGCTGTATTCTTGTAACAACACAGAATATAAGGAAATAAGGCAACATCACAGCGTAGTGGAAGGAAGGCTGACTTTGACCCTGGCTGACTCGAGTTTGAATCCTGGCTCTCCCAGATAGCTGTTGGGTTGAGCCACGAGAAGCTGCATATTTCAACGGTTTTTAAGCTATGTAGTGGCAATAGCATAGTGGCAATTTTATGTGGTTCGACCAAAAAGAATGGGAAAAAGTCTCTTAAATACTCTAGGCCTCAATTTCTTCATTGCTAAAAAGGAGGATGATTATTTGGGAATTAGAGAAAATGTGTTATGCTTATAACAAATATTCATATAAATGTTTAGAAAAAGTTTATAGTGGGGCGCCTGGGCGGCTCAGTTGGTTAGGCGTCAGACTTGATTACAGCTCAGGTCATGATCTCAGAGTCCTGGGATTGGGCCCCAGCTTCAGGGTCCGAGCTCAGCAGGGGGTCTGCTTGAGATTCTCTCCCTCTCCCCCTCCCCCCACCACATGCACACACGCTCATGCACTCTCTCTCTCTCTCTCTCAAATAAATAAATAAATCTTTTTTAAAAAGGAAAGTTTATAATAGGAGGGATGTAGAAACCTCCTACCCTTGATCCTCCCAGAGAATGTACTAAGCAACACCATTACTATAGAGTGGGAACAGCAACAAAGTTAAGACAATGTTGCAAAAGCCAAAGTTGTGGGAGTCTCGCTTCTGGCCACTGTGTGTTTTAAAATAGAAATTACACTAAATACTTACTGTTAGGAATTTTATTAAAATGAGAGGATCCACTTGTTAAAAGCATTTGATGCTGTTCATAAACATGCAGTTATATGTCCAGGTAAAACCAAAATTCTATGCCAAAGAGCCACCTTCAATAAACAGCATATTAAAATCAAGTTAATCTGCAATGACACGAACAGCCAATGGTTTGATTTTAATAGCACACTGCTTTCCAAACTTTATGTTCCTCTGCAGTCTTCAAAGGGTAAGTCCTATGGAGGGACAGGATGCAGTTTTACAAAAGGAACGTTAAAAAAAAATGCCACCCCAAACCAGCGAGTCACGTTTCTAGTCAGTTTGTTTCCTTTGCTGGGGGGGGGGGGGGGGGGTAGGGGGAGCAGCCACACTTAGCAGCATCAGAGGGAGCGGCAGCGGAAGAGCCAGTGCCATCAGTCAATTTGCTAAGTAGAAACAAGAAGCAAGTTCAGCGGAGCAGAAAGGTCCCTGCCTCTGTGGAGTTGATGGAGAGAAGGAATGTGATTGGTTTCTTAAGGGGCAGGCAGAGGGGCGATGTGTAATTTCGCCTCCCCTCGCTAAACATGCCTATCAGAGATGACGCAACACCTTAAATTACACATTATGCAAATGACAGTAGCAGTTTGGCACCTAATGCAGTCTCCTACCAGAGTTTAGATTCACTCCCACTGTTGTCTGTGAAAGTGAAAATAAGCGTGTCCCCCTTCCCCTCCCTGGCTTCCTTGTCCTTGAAATATAGCTCCCTCTAAGCCCCACAGCTCAGAGGCTAAGCAGATGGCTCTGTCTCCTTGTAGAGGTTATGAGCTCAAAACTCCCAGACTGGGAAATTAATTTAACAAAAACAAAAATAGAGGCACCAGTGACCCTTGCAGATCATACAGTGACGATCTCAGGGAAATTCGGTTCTTTCAAAATTCAGAAATATCCTGACGATACTTCAGCACCAATGAGTCAGGTGAAAACCATACCCAAAGGTAGCTATTTCCTGATTTGCTCATTGAAAAGTGACACTGGAACAATGGAATAACTATGTGGGGTATATATTTTTTGGTGCCACCATTGAAGTGGACATGTCTTAATCTGGGGAAAGGAAAGCTGAAACTTCTGATCTGTCCTCACATAAGTACTATAAAAGGGAACTGATTTGACCATCTCCTACCAAGTTCCAGGGTAACACTGGACGATACGTGCTGAAATTATAGGAATAGTTAGTCTGTACGGAAAAATGACATCTTTACGTGAACTTGATCAGATCCTAGCACAAATTCCCAAGGGAAATTCTAAATGTCTCTGCCTATGGCTCTTAAGAAGCATCTATATCTAAGATGCTGTCATTTGTCCCTGGAGTAGATGATTGTCTTAAATCATCTCTTTTGGGGGGGGGCGGATTTGGTAAGCTTTCACATTTTATGTTATTACGTTCAGTTAGCCACTGTATAGCACATCATTAGTGTTTGATGTAGTGTTCAGTGATTCATTAGTTACATATAACACCCAGTGCTCATCACAGCATGTGCCCTCCTTAATACCCATCACCCTGTTACCCCCTTCTCCATCCCCTCCCCTCTAAAATCCCCAGTCTGTTTCCCGCAGTCCATAGTCTCTCATGGTTTGTCTCCCTCTCTGATTTCTCCCCCTTCAGTTTTCCCTCCCTTCCCCTATGGTCCTCCGTGCTATTGCTTATGTTCCACATATGAGTGAAACTGTATGATAATTGTCTTTCTCTGCTTGACTTACTTCACTTAGCATAATCCCCTCCAGTTCCTAAGACTACTTCCAACATTAAAATTTAAACTGTAAGGATGAAATCAGAGTTTTTAACAAAAGCAGGCTCAGTGTTGGACTTCTATGTCAGTGAAGGGTTGAATTCTGTGGTAGATTATTATCTAAAAAGAGAACTTTACTGGACAAAATATGGTGTGCTGGTCTGCATTTCAAAAGCACTCTCTAACACAGGTCAGAATTCAAAAATAAAAAGGAATCAGGTCAGGGCAATGGCATTCTTGTGGGTCACAGGATCCTTAAATCCACTCAGACTAAAAGGAGCTTCCATTTTGTATCTTTGCATGAAGGCTCAGTGCATGGACCTGTCTTCCGTGTAAACATTCGTGCCCCCGGTAGAAAACTAAACTTGACGTCAAGAAATAGATGGCACCCAAACAAAGTCTAGATTTTTCTCTATAAAAAAGTCAGCCCTATCTGAATAATGGTCTTCCTAGTGTACATTTTTCGTGGGAAGATGGAGAAAGACCAGCTTACCTTGGCTTGTCTGTCCTTGAAAGGCACAGTGTGGTCTCTTTTCCAGAAGATAACAAGTCTCTTAATAGAATCAGAGACCCGAGTTTTAGCTTTAGATTCTACTGGTTCTTTTACTTTGGTTACAAATGGGTAATCACTCTACAGACATTCCCCTTATAAGATGTTGTGATGACATTTCTAAAGCAATTATACTTGTAAACGCCTTGAAATCCTTTTCAAGCAAGCGAAGAAACGGCTGCTGCGTCACATGCTGTCCTGCATTTCACTGAGAATGACAGCTTGATAAACGTACCTGTGTAATACTTAGAACCTCCTTGAATAGCTTTTTATAAGCGTTTTTTTAAAAAGCTGCTCCATAATGTTACATTAGTTTCAGGGGTACAACACAGTGATTCAGCAAATTCATACATTTGGCTACATTTGCCACAAGTATAGCTACCCTCTGTCCTGATACATTGCTATTTCTCAAATTTAAAAAAAAAATTTTTTTTTTCCAATTTTAAAAAAATCTCTTCCAGAGCCATCTCCTCCATCCAGGGTTCTAACGCAGTATGGATAGGCTCAAGGTGTTCACCCACCAGAAAGAAGGTTGGCTTTTGTGGTTCATTCACATCTGATGTTTGATCATTAGGAGCCGCTTTTGTGTCTGAAGGGAGACCAAAAATTTGAGATAGTGCCTTTCTGTGCCTTGAGGATAAGAAAAACAATGGGATTAAGCCTCCAATCTGGCAAAGTCCCCAAAGATATTGAGATGATATGGATACTCTTTCACATTCCCCAATTAGCAAACCTGACCACAGTGGCGTTGCCACACTTGTCTGAACAGCTTCTGCAAAATGTACAAATGAAACGTATCAGCCATCTAATGAGAATCAAAGGCATGTTCCAGCCTTCCCCTTTTCCTAACGGGGTGAGAAGCAATACCAGGCTGTTTTTTAGCCAGTAGCCACTGAAGCCATGTTCCTAATTAGGAAAGTAAAATGCCCCAGACAAAAATACAAAAAAATCCAAATCTTTACAGTAAGTCAGATTTTGAGATTCTCTATTTGCTGCCAACAGAATAGCTCAGGGAGAAGGAAAAATAGGATAAACCACAGAAAGTAAGGATGGAAGGCTAATAGGTTTGTCATTTTAATGACTATAATATGTTTCCATATTATACCATAATATGTTTCCTTTAAAATACAATCACCTCTTGATTTTTTTCTTTTTGTTTTGTTTTTTTTGTTGTTGTTATTTCATTTTGTTTTGTCTTTTTGCTTATTTTTGTTTAAACACCAGAAACTATCGACTTGGTCCAGGTTTTTGGACAGTTGAATAGACTGTAGTTTGGCATAAATATTAAAGAAGTTGAAAAAACAACCCACATGAATTAAAATTTATTCTCTGAACGAAGCTATAAAAAGATATATATTATTACAAAAGTTACTTTGTAGACAGGATAGGAGGGACTTGTTTTATCATGTCTTCTGTAGTGCAATAAAAGCCAGTGGCCAAAACAAAAACACTTGAGTTCTCTTCAGTTCTTTAGATTGAAGCCTGAGTTGAAAGACCTGGAGGAAGGCGGTAACCACATGTCCACTGCCCACGCTGATGCCCGGCAAGTAAAACACCACTGCTGTGCCGTATGGCTCCAGCAAATCTGCCCCACATCTGTCTACACTGAGCAGGGCACCTTTGCAACATCTCATACATACTTCCGTGTCATTTATTTCATGACTCACAACACTATATTAAAATAAACTCCAGGTGACGACGTACTGGACTTCAACTCCTTAGAGGACAATGTGTTATGGAACCTTCTACCCCCGAGAGTTAACACAGTGCCTGCCCATAAGAGAAAATTAACAATAGTATCCTAATTCATAATAAAATGTATTAAAGTATTTAAAGATATGTATGATTTTCTTCATACATAAAAATTCGCAATAGCATTTATGAAGCTCTAATATGTGCCCAGACTGACAGTGAGTGCTTTCCTGATATTTATTCCATTTCGTTTTCGTGACTCTGAGGTAGGCCCACTTTCCTGTCTTCTCGCTGTGGAAAGGATTGCAGAGCAGTGGCATAGCTAGGGAACAGCAGAATGGGAACCTCAGTTGTCTGACTACACGATCCATCGTTCTAACACTTCACAATACTGCCTGCTGGTACAAGTCCCTTAACCAAATGCCTTTTCAAAATATTAATGAAATCCAACCTCTTGGCAACTAAAAGAAATTTTTAGAGTTTGTAGCTGCAGATGTTCGCAATTATTTGACACATAGAGATAGCCACAGTATCTCTAGTCCAGATTGACTTCCTTTATATGATATATTACATTACTCCAAGGTACGTCACAGGAAGGGCAGCTAGGATGAAAGATAACCAAGACCCCATCCTCACAACAGAGCATGGAGCTGCACTTAGACCGGGGAGATCTAGCCCACCAGCCTCCCTCATGTCATCCTTGACCTGATTCCCAGAAGAACTATGATAGAGAATCTCCAGATAGCTATCCTCAATACTCGATAGTCAGCTCAAATCATGATTGGAGCTGGCTCATCAAACACACTACCAGGTCTTGCTAATTTCAGCCTCTCAATAACTGCCCCAGACTGGGCTGACCATACTATGTATCGTGTAAGTGATATGGGCATTCATTATAGAATAAGTTTTGGGATAAGTAATCTGGAAGACTTCAAACAAAACATGGGACTGTTTCATGCTGCTGTCGTAAGGGCCCCCAGATGCTACAGTATTCTCATCCCAAGAGCCAGAAGGGTTGACTTAGTACTGTTCTGTGGATTTGACCCATAAATTGCAGGTTTCGATGGCATATATTGTTCCTCTGAAATACTAGTGGCCTGGGAATACATTGCGGTTGCAGATTAATGAGCCAGGTTGGGAAGTGATGGCTGTCAGCAGCACTGTGAGTATGACTTCAGGGACTCCAGGCGGCAGATCATGGTGGGTGCCTCTGCTCTCTGACACCGCAATTGAGACATGTGAAGTTCCTAGGACAAGGCTTACAGAACCGAGAACACTGTCATCTGTTCTAATATTCATATCACTGGAGTCTCTGAGAATGCTACCAGAATAAACTTGGGAAACGCAGGAAGTCTGTTAGACTAAATATCTGACAATGGAGGGATGATTATATAAATAAAATATGGTAGTAATTGAAAACAAAGTGAGGGTAGGTAATGGCATACAGAGGTGTTGATGGTGCTAAAAAAACACATATTTATAATTAAAAAATATAAGATGCAAATGAAGAAAAAACTCTACATCTCCTTGTTAATGGTCCTTGTATCTGCTTGATAGGATTCTGAGTGGTTTTATCTTCTTCTTTGTGTTGATTTCGATCCTTTAAAATTCTGTCCTGAGTATGCACCTTTTTTTTTTTTTTTTGGTCTTAAGTAAGTATCTTTTTTGTACTACTAAAATAAAAGCTTTCTCAAAAGCAATATAGCCTTAAAATACACAATTAGAAAAGTTACAAAAATTAAGAGTTACAAGATACTAGGCTTACAAGAATTCTTTTAAATACTCTAATAGGATTATGCTCACCCCATAAAGTACCCGAAAGTCTGTGACCAGCCTGCCTTTCTTTAGGCCCGTTTTTTAAGAAACAAAAAATACAGTAACAATAATGTGATGACAATGATTTACAGTTCCAAAAGGGAGGTCACAGAGCGTCTTCACTGTCCGGTAGCACACGGCATCTTGAACTGTGTTGCTAGGAAGCATCTAGTAAAAACAAAATTCAGTGTGTCATTTTATGTCTGTCTTGAGATTCTCAAAGGAATAGATCATATTAAAGGCTCTGAGCAGTCCTGCAGTAAGTTAATGTGAAAACTTCATTTAACCCATTGTTTCTGCGCATTAGCATCTCACAACCCAAAGTAATAAGTATATCGGAATACAGTCTGGTGACAAGGCAGCACTTTGAAAAACTTCTTCTTTCATACCCATGAATACATTATTCCTATTGGGCATTTACTTATTTGTTTAGCTCTCTGACCTAAGTGGAAGATAAATAATAATCCTGATTTCTGACAATTGCCCCAGGAGCCGTGCCCTAGAGCTCCCCAGGCACACAGACGCGTTGGCACTTCTCTATTAGTCTCCTGGGACTGACACACACCAGGAACCGAGGAGCTCACTATTCCTATTGCACTTTATGCCTTGAAATTTTTTCAGTTATCAGAGGTTATTCTTTGCCCCATTCCTATTACCCCCAAATGCATATTTCCCTCTTGAATCTGGCAACATATGGCCACTGTAAAGAATTTCCAAGCATACTAAAACCAACCTAATAATAGCTCTGAAGATAATTCCCTGGAAGGGCATTTTTAGCCATGAAGTTATGCTGGCTCCAAACTTTTCAATGTTTATACTCTTATCAGTGGCTTGGAAGTGACATGACGTGAAGCATCTTGTTAGGGGGTTTCATAGAAGAACACAGTACGGTAGCTACTGCACGTAATGACTGCGGCTATGGTAACCCAAGGTGAAAAGCACTATTTGCATCACTTTATCACTCCTTAGAGATCCAATTTACACATGTTACTGCTGTAACTGGACAAGATGGATGTAATCACAAATGACCCACCACAACACAAGCCAGATAATTTATAAAAAATTGGTTCAGAAAGACATTCAGGAAAGAATAATTCAAGGATTTGACAGTTGACAACTTGTGAAAAAATTTGAAAAATACTCACCCCAGAAAAGGTTCAGATTCTATATTATGTTTTCTGAATTTCTCTTTTATTAATGCCAGGCTAATTGAGTGTGTGTGTGGTGTGTGTGTGTGTGTGTGTGTTGTCATTCACAGAAATTATATCTTGTATCCAGAAAATTTATTTTTAATCCAGAACTATTACAACAAAGTCATGAGTTCAGGAATTCAATCAGAGGCAGAAATTTGCCTTGAATGGCATAGTGAAAAGGCCAGGCATGGGAGAAGATATCACACACTCAGACTACACAACACCTTATGGTGTATCTTTCTAGCACATCACATAAATGCTTGCTCTGGAATACAGTCCACTTATCTATGATATCTCAGCTCTCAAGAGCCCTCAGCAAGGGCTCTTGTTGATGTCATCTTATTGGGTAACTGTTGATGGCTATCTATCTGGAAGCCGTTCACTCAACCGTTATTCATTCATCAACTACAGTATTTCCTGCACCGTGCTATTATACTTGGCACAGTGATAAAGATATAATAATAAGAGTAATAAAAATAGTGATAAAGTCAGAGAAAATCTTTGTCCTTATAGAGGTTACAGTTTATTAAATAGGACACAGTTAAAAGCAATGAGGAAACCAGCCTAGGGATTGAGGGGTCTTTCCGTAGGACATAAAGAAACAATCAACCCAAAACGCAATCAGCAGTAACGTTATGAACGTATATTGAAAATGAAGAAATGATGAAGTTGTGGTGGAGAAAAAAATAAATTCATGAGCAATGACTCCTTCTGCATACTTAATTTCAACTACATTCTATCAAGAATCCAACACTCTGCTGTTGCCGGATGGCTCCCTATTCTCCAAGTAAATCAGTTTAACACCTTTGTTTCTTTGCAAATGCTTTTCTCTTACCATTGAAAGTGTCTTCCCCACAACCAATTTTTCTCTATTGAAATCTCTCTATTCACTTTTTAAAATTTGAGATCCAAGTGAAATTCATGTTTTCTGTGAATGTAACCCCATCATCCATATCAGGAATTAACTATTTCAGGGGCGCCTGGGTAGCGCAGTGGTTAAGCAACTGCCTTCGGCTCAGGGCATGATCCCAGCGTTCTGGGTTCGAGCCCCATATCAGGCTCCTCCACTAAGAGCCTGCTTCTTCCTCTCCCACTCCCCCTGCTAGTGTTCTCTCTCTCGCTGGCTGTCTCTCTCTGTCAAATAAATAAAATAAATAAAATCTTTAAAAAAAAAAAAGGAATTAACTATTTCAGTTATAATACCATAACTCTAATTATTCCTTATTTCTTCCCACATAGATTACAGTTAATATAACTATAAGCTCCTTAAATGAAGGGAATTTGCATTTTAGTTTGTGTATTTAATATAACATTTATAAATTTTAATCATGGGGACTATCAAATATAATGAATGAGTAAATGCAAACAAGGGCATATTGGTTCTTTTTAGTAATCCTCCCCCCCAGGGGCTTCTGGGGGGCTCAGTCAGTTAAGCATCTGACTCTTGGTTTTGTCTCATGTCATGATCTCAAGGTCATGAGATTGAGTCCTGTGGTGGGCTCCATGCTCGGTGGGGAGTCTGATTGAGATTCTCTCTCCCTCTCCCTCTGCTCCTCCCCACCCTTGTGCATGCACACTCTCTCTCTCAAATAAATAAAGAAATCTTAAAAAAAAAAAAAAAACAGTAATCCTCCCTCCCAAAGGAAAAAAAAAGAACAGAGAATAATGAGTTGTCCTCATGTCTTCAGATTTAGGAGTAAGCACATGTATGATATCATGTGTAATTATATAAGTAAAATTAACACATCACAAAAAAGAACCAAATGCATTTTCAGTAATTTTTGAGAGTTATTTATGGTGGCCTATTTTTAAATGAACGCTGCATGGTTTTCAATGAATTCACCTAGAAGAAAGGTACCCAAGAGTTTCCTGAAATAGTTAATCAGTTGTCATCCAGGGCATCTTGCCCTAAGCAAGATCACAACAAGAGGGCCATGTGACATCCAGCCAAAAGACACATGCCACACATTTTAGACAGCACTGGGAGAGAAAATAGAGTTTTTAAATATGATCCTCAGTTCAAAAGGCTGTTCCTTACATGGGTAATTCTATACAGCATTTCCCAAGAGGAGTGTAGCAGGGACGCATTCATTTTATGGTGGTAAGTAGTTCACCTAAGCAATGCTTAAATGTCCAACAATTTATAATAACAAATTTATATGCCACTTTAAAGCGTACCATGTACCTCACAACCAGCCTGAAAATTAGATGATCATCATTTCATTTTATACCTAAAGAAGTAGAGAGAATGGTGTGGTTTGGGGTTCTTAGTTACAAAAAACAGAAGCCATTTTACCAGGTGAAAGAGAAAGGAATTTATGGAATGGCATTAGGTAGCTCATGGAATCTCTGGGAAGCAAGACCCACATGTGGTTACTAACCAGCCAGAGCAGCTTGGCCAGGAAAGGTGCAGACTGAACGGTGCTTGACGATTCTTTAGAGCTGTTTTAGGGGGCACAGCATTGCTCCCACTGCCTCTACTCACACCTATGATGTCGCGATTGGGGAATGGAAACTCTGTCACAGCCGTTTGAGAAAAACCAGACACTTTTATCACTCCATGTGCTTTCCAGTCCATCCAAACCACTGGAAAGTGGCGGCCATCTTCTGTTGCTCAGCCCTGCATCTGTCTTGCCCAGAGGCATCTGATGTGTGGAAACCAGGTCGAATGCTTTTATCCAAGTTGTGAAGGGCCCTGGGAAATTTAGTTTTGGACTTCAGCTTCTTTTACAACTGGCCTATTTCCTGGAAGAAAAGCTAAAGGGGAATTGGAAGAGAAATGGGTTGGAATAGCCAATCTACCAGATCTGCCCTAAAAGGAGAATTGACTTGACTACAGTCACATAGCTAGTAAGTGGCAGACCTCAGATGTCATGTCTTACACTCTCCCCAAGATAGAAAGACTGCTTCATTACGGTACAGATGAGTAGTTCATCTGACCTTCACAGCTTAATTTAAAATATCCTTTAAGGGGCGCCTGGGTGGCACAGTGGTTAAGCACCTGCCTTCGGCTCAGGGCGTGATCCCGGCGTTATGGGATCGAGCCCCACATCAGGCTCCTCCGCTATGAGCCTGCTTCTTCCTCTCCCACTCCCCCTGCTTGTGTTCCCTCTCTCGCTGGCTGTCTCTATCTCTGTCAAATAAATAAATAAAATCTTTAAAAAAAATAAATAAATAAAATAAAATATCCTTTAAGATCCACTGTTTCCTTTTGGCCTAGAATTGTATGAGGTTTAAGCATCATTATTGGTATGGTTTTCTAGATATCTTAATATTGTGAAGGGAGTAGCCTTGTGAATGGAGTTGAATCCTTCATCCTTTCTCAAATTCTCATTAAAAAATAATAACTATGTATTTACATTATGGAACTAAGGATCTCAGGGCCAGAAAGACCCTTGAGCCATGGTGAGAGACACAGCAGCCATGAGTTCATTTCCCCTACTTTCACATTATTCCACGGAAGTAGGAAAAACAAAAAATTTTAATATGACTACATGTAAAAAGTGAAAGGTAGGATATGGCATATAGACCCACACATTACAGTTTAACAGATTCGTGTTCACAGCCAGTTGTTTGTGTGGGTTTTTTTAAGATTTATTTGATTTAGAGAGAGAGCATGCATGGGAGGTGGGGGGAGGAATATGGCAGGAAGGGACAGAGAGAGAGAGCAAAGCAGACTCCCCACTGAGCATGGGGCCTGACTCAGGGCTTGGTCCCATGACCCTGAGACCATGACCTGATCTGAAATCAAGAGTCCAAGGCTTAACCGACTTAGGCACCCAGGTGCCTACATCCCAGGTTTAATTACTACAAACCCACATCCAGGTTTAATTACTCACTAGCTATGTGACACTGGGGCAAGTTGCTTACTCTTTGGGCCCCAGTTTCCTCTTTTGTAAAATGGGAACAAGGATACCCATTTCTTATCATTGTTAGTAACATTATATGTAAATTATAGAGAACATTATAAGTGCAAGTAGAGGCAGAGAAGCAATGATGTGTCCTCTAAGTATATAAATTATTTGTACAAATAGTTATTTGTAAGGCATTTTATGTAGTCCTAGCAAATAGTATTGGTTCAACAGAAACTATTACTTAAAATATTATTTCAAAATACTTAATATCATAATCTTGATTTAACAAGTGAAAAATGAAGTGCTATGCTAATCTACCCAGTCATAAAAATTGTTACACTTATTTTTTAGGAAATCTAGAATATTAATTTATTTCCTCTCCCCTCAGCCCCACACCCTAGAAGTCAATCTGTTTCCCCAAGAGCTTCCTAAAGGCCCCTTTCATGTCCTTGTTCCACAGGCTGTAGATGAGGGGGTGTGGGAGTGGTTACACTTTTGACTGAAGAGATATGAAAGAGAATAATGACAAGTGAGATTTTCTTCCTCTAATTTCTGATGGTTTTACACTTGTATGGCTCATGTGTTTTTCTTTTTCTTTAAGTGTATTTCCTTTCTCAATTGACCTGTTTCCAATTATACTTAGAGACCTTTCCTAAATTCTACTTTTATAGAACTCAAACTGTGTGATGGCCTTCAAATAATATAAGAAGGGAAAAGGAAAGCAAATAACTTGATATCTCTTTAAGAAGTCACCTGTGCCATCTGTCCAGGACTTACTGGAAAAATGACTATTAAAATGCAGTCTTAAAAACAAAAAATAGCCTCAGAATTTCATGAAAACTCATCTCTAATGGGCCAAGTAAAAACATGCTTTGAATGGAACTTTACAGCATTTTAACAGTTTCAGAAACAGCCTGACATCTCCAATATAAAGAAGAACAAACCTCTCACATTTGTAGGTGAACAAAAAGCACAAAATCATTTTTTTACCTTTTGTTGTCATTGGCAAAACCTGTCCTCTACGCCTGTTCAGTTTGTCTAGGATACAAACTTCCTAACTTAAGAAATTGGACTCAAACGCATGTTCTGAAGTCCATTTTCTGCAGGAGAAAGAAAAGGCAGAAAGCAGAAGGAAGGCAAATATGTCTCTGCTTTGGTATAAACTTATATCTATACCCTGTCTGAGAGAGAGAACCATGCTGAAAATGGGGAGGATGTCAAGTTCATCGGTCTCTGACCCACCTTTTCTGGTCAACACTGCTAGAAGGCTGACCGCAGAAGCCTTTCTCTAGAGAGCCAGTTCCCCATGCTAAGGAGACTGGAGGGAGGGCTGAGTTCCGGTGTGGAAAATGGAAGAGTGGGCAGAGAAGGGGTGAAGAGAAGAAAGCACGAAGACTACCAGAAATGGGAGCAAGGAAACATGAGAGCACAGTAAGGAGGAATTGTAGGCAAGAGTTGGAAGAAGAGAGTGGCTAAGTGTGTCAGGTCAGGTCTCACGGCTTTACTCAGAATGGCTTCACGTACCATGCGGATAGATTGCAAGAGTTAAATAGGTGAGGAAATGGAGAAAAGCATGAGAGAGCATTTATTTAGGCACTCTGGATGTGAAATGAAAGAGAAAAATATGACAATAATTGAAAGCGATGCCAGGGTCAAGAGGTTTTTTTATTGTTATTCTCGTCATTTTTCTAAGTTCTTCTAGAGACAAAAGAGCCAATGGCAATGGAAAGACTGAAGATGCCAAGCACTGCAGAGAAGAGCCCTTCATCAAGTGGGTTGAGAAATCATGCACTGGTGCGGAATTTCTGATCAGTGAAAGTTAATGCAATTTTGAAACTAAGAAATTTTTAAGGAGGAAAATGTTTCCAAAAAGACTTCATGGCAGAACTACAACTTGAATTTTTTCCTGTTGACTGTCAATCCTGTGCTTTGTCCAGGAGGCCGTATTGTCTTAGTCACTTTGACAGTGAGACCTTACCTCACAAAATTTAAAGGCTCAGGAGTAAGAATAAAGATGGTGGATGATTGTGGATTCGCTGATGCAGTGGGGAAAGGAGAATAGTGAAGTGACACAAGAATGAGAATTGAACCTCAGAGGCGCTGGAGAAGATTAATGTCTTGAGCCCTCTGTGCCCATGGAATCCAGGTGAGAGGAGTCCAGCGTAGCCTCAAACATATTCAAGAGCTATGTGAGGTGGATTGTGGTAAAGAGTTCAAGGCTCCATAGGATGAACACTGGCAGGCTGGGTCTCTAACCACTGGGAAAATAAGAATCTTTAGCAAAAAGGAAGTTGTAAAAAGAAGGGAATGTATAGAAATGGAGATCTCTAGCCCCAAACAGGATCTGGTGAAGTGAAGCTGAGCAAGAGTTTGGTAAATAACTTGTGGGGAGCAATGCTAGGGATTGAAAGAGGTAAGGACTGTGAAGACCCAATATGGATGACTGAGGATGAGAATGGCAGTCAAGGGCAGTATTTTTCACCTGACTGGCCAGTAGGTACTAATTTAAGAAAATTATACACAAAATCACAGATTTCAAAAACAACACAGTGTGGTTAAAAAGCTACTCTGCCAAACAAAGCTCCTTGTCACCCACGCTTTCCTTTGAGTACATTTCTAGAGCAATTCACAAAGCTGATTCTAATGCTGGAAATTGCAAAGTCCCTAAGCTAAGTGATGAAATGACCATATGCCCTGTAATATGACATTGCAGATAGGTTCTGTTACAACCTAGCTAAGGTTCTTTACAACCTATGAAGGAAAAATGATAAATCTTGAATTGGCCTTGTCTTAAATATCTCTAAAGTAATCATGGGGTAGCCATTTCAGACTATCTTAGTGTACATGGAATGTTAATCATAGCTAAGTAACTGCTACTCAGAGGGCTATTTAGATCTGGTAGATTCCTGATATTCTAAAGTTATATTTGAAAAAAATCTAATTCTTCATCACATTAGTGCTAATAATAGTCATAATATTTCCTCTAGCCTGTGTACCCCTTTTCCACAGAAGTACAAGACCTCTTAATATACACGTTATAAAATGAAATTGAACCTTCTTATGAAAACGGTCAACTGCCACACTTTTTCCCCCCTTTTTGAGTATCAGCCAAGTAAAAAAACTGCTTTTGCACCAGATGTATTGACTGATTGTTGCTCATGAAACATTTTATAGGTGATCCTCTCTGGATTTGTCTTTCATTTACCGTGTTTATATTAATAATGATAATACTCTCAATTCATGTGGCAGTATTTAGCTTAACAGAGTATTTTCAACTACAGTATCTCATTTGATCCATACAGTGCCCCTGCAAAGTATGTCCAGATGTTATCGTTTTCATTGCATAGACAGGGAAACAAAGGCAGAGGGATGCACAGAGCCCAGCGCAGATGACTAAACATCTGAAAGTTGAATCCAGCTCTTTCCGTGCCGTGAGACTGACTGCCTACAAGATCATTTCCATTGACAGCAGCTACACAAAATTATTTTTGGCTATTACGTATTCTGATAAACTGGTGTTGTTTAAAGGGGCATTTGAGTTAGAAAAGGAAACAAACGGAAAATAAGAATTGCAAGTTCTTTTCCATATGATGTTATCAGTTCCTTCGTGGTACTAATATCATTCTTTGAAATATGACCTAAAATATTACTTCTCTGGGATGGGCTAAGAAATATCTCCTAGACATTGTAAATTTTAGATAGCAATACACTAACATCTTCCTGGTTTCTAATAATATCCATTTATATCGGCTTCCCCTCCCCCAAATAATGGGCCAAATGAATACTCTTTTTTGGTATCGCAGAGCTCATCACTTTTAAATTCTCCCAGCTGCTGTTTATATGAGTAGGATGTCTTTCCTCTCATCCTCTGCCACATCTGTAATAAAACATCCTGGCGTTTCTTTCCCAGAGGAGAAGCCCCTGCCCAAGGCCCGACCACATTGCCAGGCTCCCAGGCTCATATGATTAGATAAGTGATGGCTCTGCCCATCTTTAAAAATGTGTCTCATATAAGGCCGTCAAGGCGCCGTATCCATCACTGCAAGAAGCCAAGCATCGTTTAAAATAATGAGACGTCCTCATTTTCATTTTTCCCTGAGAGGATTGTAGCGATGTTTAAAAATTCTCTGAATTCTAGAACTAGGGCAACACATTGATTTGAAGAAAGCTATAATCTTCTCCTCTAATTTGAAGTGCACTTTTTCTGCAATGAAATAGAGTGTAGCTTTCAGAATAGCAAGAGCCCGAAGCCCACACAAAGACATCCTCATCCTGACCACTCCTCTTTCAAGTTGGCCCCATTCTTCTGAGTGCAGGAATTTATTAAGACCTTTTCAATAACTTTCAAGGTACATTGAACTAAAAAAGGAGAAAGGTTCAAATAATCTCTTCCAGATTTGGGAGGGGAATGATTTCGACTGCCAAATCATGATGAATATTACCTTCTGCTTTCTGCCACTTTCTTGTTGCAAATGATCTGTCTATTGGGCAAGTTCAATGACGGGGTCTCTGAAAGGATTCATAATTAAATTTTTTAAAGGAACAAATTAGCTCTTTGTCTTTCTGAGGCAGAAGAGTCAGGACGCTTACTCCTATGAGCGTTCAGGGATTTCGACTTCTGTGGGCGCAGTGCCTTCCACAGCCAAGGAGGCTTACTTCAGAGAAAGGCTAGGAGAGAAAGCCAGCCCTCTGTGATTTGGAGAGATAATCAGTTAGCAAGCTGTATAACATAATGGTTTATGAAATTCTTCCTTCAAGGACCATTATCTAGTGTTAATAGTGCTTTATTTCTTCCTCTCCTGTGCTTATTTAGAGCATAATTACAAGAGTGAGAGGAAGGGAGGGAGTTGGGCATCAAAATAACCATTCGCCAAATTAATGCAGCCGAATAGAATCTCTGGCCTTCGGGGCTCGTTTATCAATTAGTTCTGTTGCGGTCTGAGTTCTTGTATTTCCCCACAGAACGAAGATTCTTTGATTTCCCTCATACACCGGCTCTGAGGAAAGTCATTCGAGATCAAAACATTTTTCAGACAGGATCTCTTTTCCCCTCCCCAGTATCATGATGTGCTGTACAGCCAGCTTCTCATCCATTTCAAGAGCTTTTCATAAACTCGAGTGGTTAGCCCTTTCTCTCCCTGCCTTCGCATTTCTTTACTTTTTTTTTTTTTCTGAATTTCTGTCTTCCTTTTATTCCTCTTTTAACTGGTTAAAATTGGGTTGACTTTTTTCAACGGGTTTCTCTTTTGGACCATGTTTTGAAGTTACTGCATGGATTTTAATGTTCCCACCACTTTTGTAGTGCCATATGGTCTCTGAATATTCAAAATTGTTTCGGAATAATAGGAATGCTGGTAGTTTGAGGTGACACTGTCCTTATTCTCCAGAAACCAAGTCAGTTTCTTAGAAATTGTTGACCCCAACTTTTTGGGAAAGGTGCCAGTGTCCTGGCTTCACTTTCCCAACTAATTATGGGTCGATATTTTTGTGTGTGGAGGGGGGTACCTCAAAGGAAAGAGAAATCAGCAGAAGTACAGGACTGTTTAAAACTATGCCATATTCCTCATGTGGTCTTATAAGAAAAATGAACTAGCTTTTTCTTTAACCTAAAAATAAGCCAAACTTTGTGTCCCTTTACACATTTATGTTTCATTCTTCTTTGAATACTAATTACAAATTTTTCATCCTTTAAAAGTTGGCTTACTAAAACCCGAGACTTAACTGCTCGAATCAAGAACATAAAATGTGAAGAAATGAAGTCTTGTGGAGCCAAGTATTTCATTTTGTTGCTATCCAGGAAAGTAGATGTTATGGATGAAGTTGTGTCCCCCCGAAAAAGACATGTTGAAGTCCTAACCCCCAATACTTGAAAGGTGACCTTCTTTAGAAATAGGGATTTTATAGAGGTAATCAAATTAAAATGAGATCATTAGGGTAGCCCCTAATCTAATATGACTGGTGCCCTTATAAAAAGGGAAGACTGGGACACACAGACACCCACAGGGAAAAGAAAATACTGTGTAAAGGTGGAGGCAGAGATCTAGTTAGTGCATCAATAAGCCAGGAGGGCCAGAGATTGCCAGCCAATCACCAGAAGTTAGAAGAAAAGTATGGAACAGATTCTTGTTCATAGCTCTCAGAAGGAACCACCCCACCAACATCTTCTCAGACTTCTAGCCTTGAGAATTTATGAAACGATACAAGGAACAGGTGTTGGTGAGGATGTAGGGAAAGGGAAACCCTCTTGCACTGTTGGTAGGAATGCAAGCTGGTGCAGCCACTCTGGAAAAAAGTATGGAAGTTCTTCAAAAAGTTAAAAGTAGGGGCGCCTGGGTAGCGCAGTCGTTAAGCGTCTGCCTTCGGCTCAGGGCATGATCCCGGCGTTCCGGGATCGAGTCCCACATTGGGCTCCTCCGCTAGGAGCCTGCTTCTGCCTCTCCCACTCCCCCTGCTTGTGTTCCCTCTCTCGCTGGCTGTCTCTATCTCTGTCAAATAAATAAATAAAATCTTTAAAAAAAAAAAAAAAGTTAAAAGTAGAACTACCCTACGATCCAGCAATTGCACTACAAACTATTTACCCAAAGGATTCAAAAATACAGATTCGAAGGGATACATGCACCCTGATGCTTATAACAGCATTATCAATACTAGCCAAACTATGGAGAAAGCCCAAATGTCCATCAACAGATGAATGGATAAAGAAGATGTAATGCGCACGCACACACACACACACACACACACACACACACACACAGAATGGAATATTACTCAGCCATCAAAAAGAATGAAACCTTTCCATTTGCAACAACATGGGTGGAGCTAGAGTATGTTATGCTAAATGAAATAAGTCAGTCAGAGAAAGACAAATACCATATGATCTCACTCATGTGTGGAATTTAAGAAAGAAAACAGACGAATATATGGGAAGGGGAAAAGAAAAAAAGGAGAGAGGGAAACAAGCCATAAGAGACTCTTAACAATAGAGAACAAACTGAGGGTTGATGGAGGGAGGTATGTAGGGGATGGGCTAGATGGGTGAAGGTGATTAAGGACGGAATTTGTTATGTGAGCACTGGGTGTTGTATGTAAGGGAGGATTCACTGAATTCTACTCCAGAAACCAATATTGCACCATCCGTTAACTACCTAAAATTTAATTTAAAAAAAGAATTATGAAACAATAAATTTACCCAACTTAGGGCACTTTGTTATAGCCACCGTAGCAAACTAATACATATACCTGCTAATACCAATAACCTACCTTTCTATAAGGGGAGGGCATTTGCAAGAGAGGGCAAAAAGGCCACCGCTGGGAAATATGAAGCCAAGAAGATCCAAAGACAAGAGAGAAGCAGAAATCAAAACCTAAAAGGATGCCCCTAATGAAGCCTGAATCCCAAAAAGCCAAGCAAAGAGCCAGAAAGTTAGTGAAAGACTCAATGACTAGACTGGAGATCACAAGGCTTTTTGTTCTCAGCTCCAATGTCTCCCCTTCAGAGAGTGCCCAGTTCATCTAAAGTTGCTCAACTCCCACCTTACTCAGTCGTTATCCCATTGCCCAATTTATTTACATGACTTATTGCTACCTGAAACGATTTTTGTATTCATTTATCATGCATTTATTTTCTGCCTACATTTCCTAGAAAGTAAGGCCGCACCTGTCTTACCAGATTGTACAACAGTGCCTGGCATCTCTAACAAGTGTTCAGTACGTCTCTGACGAACCAATGGAGTAGATTTGGAAATCCAAGGGAAATCAAAACTTAGGGATGTTATATTCCTTGCGACACCAGGGAGTGCAAGGGGCCTGTGCAGCCTTGCCCATGGGTGCAGGGAAGCTGGAGTGACTGCCAGGCCAACTCGTGGCACCCGGGGTGTAGGAAATCAGTACTGACTTGTACTTGCCTGAACCATGACGGAGAAGGACATGAACCTGACACCCCAAACTATGCACAATTTACCCAAGAGATTCTACCCACTTGCTGCTGGACTGACTTCTGACCATACAAGAGGAGAATTTTGGCAAATTTAGGGGATTCTTGAAAAATAAATTACTCAAAATAACAGATTATCCAATGTGATTTCTAAGAGAAACATGTGCTCCTTAAATTGAAAATTCTGCCCCATTAACTTCCTGAAAGGTGAAGGTGGATGGCTACTGAAGGGTTCTGTGAATGAGGTAATCTCTGATACAGCAAGGCCTCTGGGGAGGAAATCTTTCAAGTGTTGGAGAGGAACGTTTCTATTTGGAGGGATTTGTATTTAATGGACGACAAGTTAATGTGTCATCAGCGTCTGTGGTTGTAGTAGGGCTGCTAAAAGAAATGACAAATGCTCTATGCACGACTTTGGATTTTAATACATTAGCGTGTCTGTTAAACAGGACTTTTTTTAATTTCATGAAACTGAAAGAACCCTCCAGAGCATTCTGCTTTGTGACATTCAGCTCCTTCCCTAGAACTTTCAGCTGACATTTTCATTGCATTTTAGTGGGCTTTTGCCTTTGTGTTTTCCAGGAAGAAACCAGAATCCTCTAGCAGGCAATCCATACAGGGTATTCGCTAGACCAAGAAAACCGACTGCAATCCTACGTAGTTAGAAGAATCGATCGACATATGTGCCCTGGACCCCAAGTCATGAACTAATCAACTGACATAATCCCCTCTCCCCATTATATCTTGCTCTTTATATCCTAATACTATCTGTCTATATAGCAACATTTCCCCCGGAAACTCGAAGGATTGGTGATGATCATTAACACCTATAATGTTGTCAGAGATAATGCGGATGTTATTTTTGCCCTTATTTTATACTTAAGGCTACTGAGGACAGAAAGCCACATAGCAAGTTCGGGTGGCTCAAGGAGTAAAACATGGCCATCTTGCCCAACACTAATTCCACCAACATACGTAAAATGATGCTTTAGAGTTAAATGCAGTCTGCTACTACTCTCTCTTCTCTTTGCTTACATTGCTTTTTCTGTTCCAGAGGCATATTTTTGTGCTTGTCTGGCCACCTGAGAAATCTATTTTGTTGTAAGCAAACAGGATGCTTTCCTGCACCCCTCCCTGTAGGTACGCATTATCCTTGGCCACTCTTCAGACTCTAGGCTGATTCTTTTTCCCATTTCAAATCCTGTGTTTTATTGGTGATCGTTTGCATTTACTGGTGCCCAGGATGGAATGATACTGGGCTTACTTTTGTCCTCGTGTCTGAAAAATTCAGTAGAGACAGTGATTCTTTCAGTGTGTGAGTGTGAGTACACGTGTGTGTTTCGGGACTTCAGAGAAAAGGAACTGCAAAGTGTTTCTGAAGCTCTTCAATGGCTGTAGCTCCCTCCCCCCCCCCCCCAGCTTTCATGTGCTCTTTGCAAGTCATCAGTTTTTGCTGATCAAGGATCGCCATAGAACTGGTGTCATGCGGTGTGTAACAAACCAGAATGAACTAGGCAAAAATGCCAGCAATGGACACACAGCTAAGAAAATAAATGTGTGGATCACTGAGAGAAGAGCGACATGCGTTGCTCCCCGCCACCCTGGGCTCTCCCGTGCAAGATTATGCTGTTGTCCTAATGGGCCTGAGGAAGCTGGAGATGACTACTCACCTAGCCACTCGCTAGCTATGTGATCTTGAGCAAGCTACTTTATATCTCTGAGCTTGCATTTTCTCAGCTGTAAAATGGAGATGATACCTCTCTTGTAACACCATAGGAATGAAGCTCTATAAAATACAAGGCATGGAGCGCACAGTGCCTAGCCCAGTATCTGCGTACCACACGCTTTTTACAATGAGACCTACAAAACAATAAATAAAATAAAATAAAATAAAATAAAATAAAATAAAATAAAATAAAATAAAATAAAATAATAAAATAAAATAAAATAAAATAAAATAAAAAGGACCTACAATAACAATGGAAGAAGTTTGCTAGCTAAGAGAAAATGCTCATTCTTCTATGAAAAGTGTTCCTAAATACATAAACTTATTCATGCTCTCACCTATTTCTCTTATATTTCTCCCTCTTTTAGCCCTTTCTTAATCTCCCAAGTACCTGTTATTTATGCACTCCCTTCCCCCAGAAAATCACACAGAAAGGTATCAGAGAAAACAAATTTTCACTTCCTCCTCTGGGGCATAGAACTATGGGAAAAAATAATCCTTAATATGGAAAAATAAATTACTATTGGAATCAGTGGACAGGGTTTGGTGAAGGTAAAATCTTCCCTCGCACCCTTTAGATTGCCAGGTGGGTGACAAGCTACTCAGCTCAGAACAGCTTCTGAACACCACTCACCATCTGACCCCTGCTTATCCTGAGAGCCTGAAACTTCACCTTCACCACCCTCCTCCCCAGCACCCTGTCCTCTTCCCTTCCTCCATGATTTGCAGTCCTGGCACACACCGTGCTTCTCACTTCATGTCTTTGCATAGGCGGTTCCCTCTGCTTCAGATGTCTGGTCCTCATCCAGATAATTCGTACTTGCCCTTGAAGGTTCAGCTTAGATAACTTTCGCGTGGCATCTTCCCCAAGGCCGCCTCATTACTTCAGTCCGGGGTGGGGTGGAGGTGCATGAGTCACATCGCCGTCTGTGGGAACGCGCCTCGTGGAGATATAGTGGGCAGTCTGCACGACCGTGCCCGGTTCGCCCACACCTTGCCCACCAACCCTCCTCTCCTGTGTCCTCCAGTAGCCTCATGAGGAAATTTTCTATCTGTTTTAATCATTTACAGGAAGTCTTTCCTCCTAGACCATGTGTTCCTTGAGGAAGACTGTGGGCTCTACTTGCATTTGTCCAATACCTCTCAGGCACCCATGTGAGCAGTGGCTCAGGAAGAGAGCTTGCAAGGTGCCTCTTCCAGTGACTATTTTTGGTTTACCAGCTTAGTGACAGATGACTCACAGTGTAGTAGGAAAGCATGAAAAGTGACAAGGGCACTAGGATGGTAGCGGCAGGCTTATACGAATCAGATAGCAGCCTGGAACAATGACAGAGAAAAGTTTGGTTTCTAGTGCTACCTTGAGACTCACTCACATCTCGTTGGCATTCGGATGGAGCCGCTGTCTGTATATCCCAAGCGGAGAAGCCCTTTTCTAAACTGCTGCTGGCTTCTCACTTCGTTTCGCTTGCTATTAAAGTTTCAAAGCATGCTGCACATCGTGTCCTTTTTATCAGCTATGGTGCACCTTAGAGCGGACGTTTCCTTCAGGAGCCAAGGATACCGGAGCTTCTATTTAGAGAGTACTTATTATGGGTTGGATGAAGGCCTGCCTGTGCCTAGAGTCATGCTGCTTGAAGCCATTCTAATATTCATTTAGTTAGAACCGTAACCACACTGAGTTACTGCTGGTCTCATATGGATCGTATATTCACAGGCAGCTCTTGGCTTTGACAGGCGGCTGTGTGTTATCTCTGCTATTGCCCATCATGTCTTTTCATTTCATTATGAATATTGCGCTTGGAAGCCTGATTTTCAATCTATAATCCCAGTTAAATTCTTTCAACACAGTCTGTCCATTCAAGTGCATAGTTTTCTTTGAAGCGGACTTTGTTGAAGTTGATATCCACGATCTGTTCTCTCCGTCTTCCAGGGCTACCACATGTTGCTCTAACTGGGAAGGAAGAGACAATTTTTAACATGAATGGACTTTGTAGCCTGGCATATATTTTTTACTGGCATGAGAGCAGCTCAAGTTCTAGAAAGAATTAGAGTTCCAAAGGACAACTTTTTAATGTGAACCAATTAAAGAGTTCTTTCCATCTTCATTGGATCTGTGGCCCGAAGCTCAATTGTGTCTCTTATTATACTCCTGCTGTGTGTACTGACAAGTGTAACTACATAAAAAGAATTGAGAGGGGCCAGCATAATTTCATCAGTGGAACATCAGGGTGAATTGTTGAAAACCCCAAAAAGTGATACCATTTAGATCAACTCCAAAGCGAATGTTGCCAGCTGTCTGAAGGGACCCTTGGGTGATGGTGTCCACGCCCGAGGGTAAGGGTCCTCTTCATCTGAAGCTTCCTAGGAAACTGAGAATTAGGGAGTAACATTCATGAGAGCCAAAGTTAGGAAAGAGTGAGGAAAAGTAGGAAATTACTTGTAGGTCAGAGCCCAGAGAGACCGGTTTGAGCAGATTTTCCAGTGGTCATGCATCCATTTTCAAAGATAGGGCTACAGAAAACAGAGGGATGTTGAGAACAGGCTACTTCATCAGAGCCGAGCCAACAAACACTCAGGCTTAGAAGCGTGGAAAAGAGATCAGAGGCCCTGTGTGAGGCTCTCCTGCTTGGAAGAAGACTTCAGTGTCAGAAGGTATTTAACAGCAAAGAGGTCCTTTTGTGAAGACGGGAAACTCCTCTTTAATTCCTAATGTTCAGTTTACTTCAGGTTCCTCCAGAGTTTATAATCTAATACTTGTTAATTGGGTATGAATATACATAAATAACCTCTATCCAGGGGAGGGAAGGGAGGGTGGTCGTGTCAGGAAGTTTTCAGTAATGGTGGAAATGAATGATTACGTGTATGATTTGAGTCATCGTGGGTAATTCTAACACCCTTACTATGTTCGTGTGAGGATGTAAAGTGACTAAATCTGAACAACAACTGTACTTTCTTGATTTTACAGAGTTAAGAGGAAGATTTATGAGACATGGAACCTTCCATCAGGTTTGGAAGACAGTAAAGGGAATGCAGAGATGCCAGACCACCACTAAGACCCATGAACAATCCTGCTCTCACGCTTCTCTGTCGAACTTTAAGACTTATTAGTAATATGCGGCCTTTGCAAGATGAAAACAAACTAATGCCAAGAAGGCATATTCTTCCATATTTGAAATAGACGTGCTCCCAAGACAATGGCTTCAAAGGTCTCCTGTCTCTATGTTTTGACAGTTGTGTGCTGGGCCAGCGCCCTCTGGTATCTGAGTATAACTCGTCCCACTTCTTCCTACACTGGCTCCAAGCCATTCAGCCACCTAACAGTTGCCAGGAAAAACTTCACCTTTGGCAACATAAGAACTCGACCTATAAACCCACATTCTTTTGAATTTCTTATAAATGAGCCCAACAAATGTGAGAAAAACATTCCTTTCCTTGTTATCCTCATCAGCACCACCCACAAAGAATTCGACGCCCGCCAGGCAATCCGAGAGACGTGGGGGGATGAGAACAATTTCAAAGGGATCAAGATAGCCACTCTTTTCCTCCTGGGCAAGAACGCTGATCCTGTCCTAAATCAGATGGTGGAGCAAGAGAGCCAAATCTTCCACGACATCATTGTGGAGGACTTTATTGACTCCTACCATAACCTTACCCTCAAAACATTAATGGGAATGAGATGGGTGGCCACTTTTTGTTCAAAAGCCAAATATGTCATGAAAACAGACAGTGACATTTTTGTAAACATGGACAACCTTATTTATAAACTACTAAAACCCTCCACCAAGCCAAGAAGAAGGTATTTCACTGGCTATGTCATCAACGGAGGGCCAATCCGGGACGTCCGCAGTAAGTGGTACATGCCCAGGGATTTGTACCCTGACAGTAACTACCCACCATTCTGTTCGGGGACTGGCTATATCTTTTCAGCTGATGTGGCTGAACTCATTTATAAGACCTCACTCCATACAAGGCTGCTTCACCTTGAAGATGTCTATGTGGGACTGTGTCTTCGAAAACTGGGCATACATCCTTTCCAGAACAGTGGCTTCAATCACTGGAAAATGGCCTACAGTTTGTGTAGATATCGCCGCGTGATCACCGTGCATCAAATCTCTCCAGAAGAAATGCACAGAATCTGGAATGACATGTCAAGCAAGAAACATCTCAGATGTTAGGATTTTTACCGATGTAAATACATTTCTTTTCTTTTTTAAGAAATGGGGCCTGGGGTGTTGGTGTTTTACTGGTGTCACCTGGGGAAATGAACCAGTGTAGGGGTTTTGTAAAAAGCTTTTTTCTTCCCTCTCCTAGTTTCTTTCTTGGACTACCGATTTACAAATGTTAGGCTCTGGTCATAGAAACAATACATGAGTTAGAAGGGCCAGATTTCATTCTCAGGTCCTGAGGCGTTGTGTTTATCTCAAAAAGCAACATCCTAACAACTGCTAGGATTTACATACTGTGCATATGAGATAAAAATCTGATTCTGGGAAACCGAGACTCGTGGTAATGTCTTCATATCATCTCTGCAAAAATAAAAGTAAATAACTCTTTTTCAGAAATAATACACAGTCAGGAAGACACACCCAATGTGATTATTAATATTGTATGTGCCGTTACATTGAATTTTTACATCTCTTGCCATGTAATGTGTACAGTATTTGCGGTTCCACCAAGAAATGAACTTAGGCCTGGCAGGGAGGCTGCAGGTCAATAAATGGAAATTTAAACTTGAAAATCAAATATTCTATATGGTTGGAAGACAACTCTGCTTGCTCATCCAAGGATTAAATCTGGTCATCGGGTGGAATGTATATAAAATGCTACTTAAAAAATAAACAAAAGATTTTTTTTTTTTTTTTTTTTTTTGGTCTTTCAGATCAAACATTACCTGGTGCCTCCAAGGAGATTTTGCCAAATGTAATCTCACCTGCTTCCCTCCATATGGTGTTGCTAAGTGCATTTTATCGTTTCTGGCTCAGGAAGGCACATGTGTAGAAAAAAGTTGGTAGGAGGGCAGAAAAACAATAAATTACATGGAGAAAATACAAATTTATGTATGCATTATAACTAACATAAGCAAGCTTAGCAATCGTGTAAGATGCCTCGCCCACACATTTGCAAAGCATGTGAAATCATCTTTCAGTGGGTCCCAATGTTACTGAATGCGTTAGCCCTAAGTTGATGGATGTAATATTCTAACGTCTGAAACATCCAAGTACCTCTAGCAGCAATGCTGTTAGGGGTAGGAGCTGTTCTGGAAGCTCTGTGAGGTTCATGGGAAGGAAAGGGGGGGAAGCTTGGGATCAGTGTCTATTGATACCATCATACTTGTTGGGTCATGTGAGCAAGCATCTTAACCTTGCTGTGCTTCAATATGCTCATTTATAAAATGGATGGAAAAAACACCTACCTCACAGGTGCTGTGAGAGCAAATTGCATTTGCTAAGTGTTTTGAGATCCTTAGCTTAAAAGGTGCTAATGCAATGTGTCATGTGTTATGCCAGATGCTAAAATAATTAATTACAACGATGGTCATCAGTAGTAATAACATCATCTTAAATATAAATTCTGCCAACATAAAGATCGAATATGAACTATCAGTGCATCTGATTCTTCTAAAACTTTGACTTTTCCCTGGATGTCTTAGGTGTTTGGAAAAGCTTCAATATCTCCATCATGTCCTCTGGTTTCAATGAATAAGTTTTTACTTCGGTGCAGTGCTTGATTTCCCGGGGTGCTGAAAGTGAAGGCAGCTGCCTTTCTTTGGGGAGGAGCCTCTGGCTGGAAGCATATCACAATAATTGAATCACATGTTTGCAAAATGCATTATATCCCATCAACTTAGATCTCAGGAAACATTGATCTGAATTCTCAATAAGAACTTTGAGGGCCAGGAGAGCTAGTCCCCCTCTATCAGAAGAAGAATAGGCACTCTGCAAACCCACACATTGCACATCTTCTATTCATTAGAAAACTTCTGTTTGTTTTCATTCAATGACATCCTGCCACTGAAAGAATATAACTTTTCTTTTAACCTGACCTTTAGAAGCTCCCCCTAGAAGTTGATAGCAAACAAGTAAACAAAATGAACAAATGGAAGTCATGGCCTATTTCTTAACAACACTGGATCTCTTATCCCCAGCCCAAAAGAATGCAATAGGAGACAGGTCTTCCTGTCCTTCAGTACATCTTCATCAAACAGTCAGCTGGACTGCCGAGTTTGATTGGAAAACAGCATTAGGTAGCCTGGGGAGAGATGGATCGACACAAGGTGAGCCTCTCTCTAACCCCCAACCCTCAACTGCTATGAGTTCCGGTCATTGGAAAAGTCCCATGACTTGGTACTTGGTTCACGTTTCAGTCACATAGCTGAATCGAGCCTCTGTCTTCTACTATCATCTCGCATTTACCTTATGCGCAGTCAAGCCGCCTTCGTGTCAAGGAATGGCACATTATAAACATCATATATGTACATCTATGAATTGTTTTCTCTGTGTGTGTGTGTGTGTACATTATAAATAGAGCCCTAATCTTTAAAAGGAGCAAAAATCGGAGAATCATATGTCTTAAAGAACTATTTCCTAACTTTTTTATGCTAGGTAGTGCCCATGTGACAAACATGTAAATATTCATCAAAGACCATATGTATATATTTTAAAGGCATTTTTTTTCTTCTTCCCTGTATGTATAGCTAGAATCTGCTTGTTATGTACATTTTCTTCTGCATGGAGCTTGGTGAGGCAAGGCCATTTGTCCAGTGTTTCAATAGCCAAAAGCATGTTTGCCCTTCATTTTTTTGAATGTTCAAAAAAAAAAAATGTTTAAGTCAAGTGATCAGGAAAAAAAAGCTCTAATTTTCTACTTTTCTTAATTTTATGATGCTGGCCAAATTATGGTTTCAATTATTTAAGCCATTTTTAAATGTATTTTCATTTCTCTTATATAAAATAATGTTTCAGACAGTATTGTACCAGGAGTTGTTCAGACAATTTTTACAAAAACCTTCTGACTGTCCCCCTACCTGTTTTGTTCATTATGCATTGGATAACAAAAGGTATCATATATTCAGTGTCTGTATTCTTAAGATTTCTTTTAAAAATTTATTTTTGGAAAAAAAGTTTTACCTTTGCTGGCTAGTTTGCGTGGCTTTGGGTCTTCTTATATTGGACCAAATGCCAGTTTCAACATATAATATTGTATTTTTAAATAACCAGAATCAAAATTTGAAGATCATTTTTGATTTGGATTAAATTCAGAAGAACAAAACCCCTTTGTGTGTTGATATGGGGGAAACAAACTCTTGACGGAGACGCTAAGGAAGGAGTTTTTCAATCAAATCTCTTCTATCAAAAGACAATGAACATTTACATGAAGCTTCTGGGATTCATTTTCTACCTTTCCTAATATGTGGGTTTAGTGGGGGAATTGATTATGTCATTTCTTCTGTAAAGGTGAGGATAGTTTTTATAAGCAACAAAGTAACTTGTGAATGAAAGAAGTAATTTACTAGAACCGCTTGTTGATGATAATTGACATTTAGGTATATCGTTATATATGAATGATGGTTTATTTATGTATTTATTTGTCAGAATTGTACATACTATTTCGCCAAACGTAATTGTCTGTAAAAGTGCACTCTCCAGGTTTGTAGTACTATTTAGGGGTACATGGGTTGCCAATCAAGCTGCTAATCAGAATACTATTTTTTGTATTAATGTTATAAAACTGAAAAATGACAACTAGATGCTGAAGATGTCTTTACATTCAGTTTCTTCACCTTCCTCTTGAAATGTAAACTGTTGATTGAAAGCACGATGCCGATGTATAAGGCCCATCTGTCATGAGGAAGATTATGGTTCCATAAAGCTGATTTTTTTAAACTATTGGGACAAATAAACAGAAGGACAACATATTTTCCACTTTGCTTCTTTTCTGAAAGAGTCTCTTTGGTGGGTTGTGATCATTAAAATTAGCCAACGCCCTGTTGTTTACCATTAACCTTCTCTTCAACCTCAATACAGGTCGTAGCTCACATCGTTCAGAGCCCGTCCCCAGAGCCCACTGCAGCGTTAACAGTCAGCTTGGTGATGGTTTGGTCCATAGATCAGGGGCTGCTCCAGGATTTAGGAAACTGGTGTCTCCCTTGCCCCTTGGTGGCCTCAGGAAAGTCTCTGTTTAAAATTCTATGCGTTGAACATGTCACTGAATTCCAATTCAGAGAGCATTATATTGATAATGTGCTTGGTGAATTAGGACATATTAAATTCAAGGCAAAACTGTCATGCGTCCCCCACATGTATCCTTTGGAATACTGCACACTATTTTAAAAGTTTGCTCAGACTGGAAAAATGCTATTCAGGCATTCTTTACAGCAGACAAATAGATGTTGCTTGCTGATGCTTGACTTTGTAAGCAAGAGACTAATAGCTATTTAAGAGACAAAGTTCCTGTTATTATCAACCCTGAACTAGCTTACATAGGTCTTTACTTTTTAATGGAAATTTAACTGAATTCACTACCGCTGTACCTCAGAGTTCAAAAAGTTAAGTCCATCAGGTGGGCTGAAATACGTGAGTTAACAATGAAAACATTAAATATATAGATTTATATTCAGTGTGACTCTACTAAAAGACCAACATCAAGAGCAAAGTTGTAAAAGCATGGTCTTAGACAGGAGCATCAGCCCCAAGTGGGAACTGGTTAGAAATGCAAATTCTTGGAACCTACCAGAAACTTGGGGGTGTGACTCCACAGTCTATTTTAACAAGCCGGTCAGGTGATTCTCATGCACACTCAAGTTGAGAATGCCGCTCACGGGCTGGCAAACTACCCTCTGCGAACCACTTCTTGTCTGCTGCCCCCGGCTGAGAGTGGCTTCAGAACATTTGCGAAGACTCGAGGAGAGACGCTAACATCGAACCCCAACTAAGTGACATGTTTCCCAACGGTAAGAATTCTACTCTTCTTGGGGTGCCTGGGTGGCTCAGTCGGTTAAGCGTCTGCCTTGGGCTCAGGTTGTGATCCCAGGGTCCGGGGATCAAACCTCGCATCGGGCTCCCTGCTCAATGGGGAGTCTGCTTCTCCCTCTCCCTCTGCTCCTCCACCTTGCTTCTGCTCTCTATCTAAAATCTTTTTTAAAAAATTCTCTTCTCAGTAGCTGTGTATTGCAAAAAAAAAAGTACTTAATTTTGTTATATTTTAATTTCACTAATACAGAAACTGTGGAGATCTGTTTCTTGTTATTTCAGTAAGTTTATATATCTTCAATTTGCTTGTTAGCCTACAAGCTTGAAATATTTATTATCTGGTCCTTTACAGGAAAAGTTTGCCAACCTCTGACTTAGAGAAACAGGGAGACATCTGACAAAGGTGTTACATACCAATTTCCTCCAATCGTAAATGAGAAATCGCATCACTAAAGCATACTGGAATTGTTTACATGCAGCCAGGGAAATGACAATGTAGTCATGATAATGAATTGTATTAAAAACCGACAGCTGCATGTATTTTTAAAATATTTCCTTTTACTCTCTGGGTGATTTTTAAAAATTATAAAAACTTGATTCTAATTGTAACAATTATCCAAAGCTTAATTAATATATTGCTTAAAGATGTGTGGGTATTAGACCTAAGAGGGTGGGTTTCATATAGCTTGATTATCATAATTACAAGCATTCTATTTTCTCATTTACTTAATTGATTGTCAAAGCTTTCCAGATAAATTCACACTGCTGGAAGAGAATTGAATACATTTCTGAGAGGGAAAAAAAATGGGGCTATTTAGAAGAACGATGTGTCCCAGAATATAATCCATGTGAGCATGAAAAATTGCCCTTGGTAATATCTCCTTACCTCTTTGCTGGTTAAAATAGGCATTTTTGTGAAATGAAAAAGAAATGAATGAAAAAGTATTATTGATTCAACTACATCTGTAATAACACCGGCTCCACTGTCTCTTCAGCCAGAGGTGCCTAGCACTCCAGAAAAATTTTCCATTTAGTTTTCCTTATAGAATCTATTAGTTTGGTACATTATGTCGACTATTTGTTATGCCTCTTGCAATGACCTCAGTCCTCACCTGGGGGAGCATGGCGTGAAAGGTGATTTATTCTCTCTCCGAGGTTTATTCCAGAGCGTGTACTCAGCAGGGGCTGCCTGATATGGCAGGCTGGGCAGCGTTACGTGTGGGTTTTTTGTGATGAAGACTATTTTTCAGCAGAGGCAAGGATGACCTCACCAAAGGGGTGAGGTGAGAGAGAACACATCAGAGACTTTCTCCCATTGCAAAGCCTTAAATTTTCAGTGCCCATTCCTCTGGTCTGTTGTTGTTGGTAAATCCTAACAGTAGCCCCACGAGGTAGTGCGACTGTTGTCTCAGTTGACAGATTAGGAAAGTGAGGCGATGGAGAATTGTGTAACTTACCGAGTGAGCTCAGGCCTCTGGCTCTAACGGCTGTGTCTGTAACCAGTGCGGCAGGCTGCCCCTGAAGGTGAGGACATACACCCCAACTCCCAGCACCCCCAACCCCATCCCCGTTCCAATGGAAGTCTGGGCAATTATTTTGTTTTCAGATCGGAAACCCCTCCTCACTTTCTTTGAGTTATAGTTCACATACTTTAACATTCACCCTTTTTAAGTGTACAGTTAAATGAGTTTGGACAAACGATATTTGGGTAACTGCCACCATAATCCAGATACAGAGCGGTTCCGTCTCCTCCCAAATTATCTTGCCCTCTTGTAATCAGCTCCCTTCTCCAGCCCCTGGCAGTCACTGATCTCTTTCCAAACTTCTATTTTACATGAGATTTGCATTTTATTCAGTAATCATCATAAATAATGCTTAATGTTTAGAAAAAGTTTCTTCAGATAACCGATTATGACAATTTAGTACAAAGAAAAGGAAAAACCCGGAAGGAAGAGAAGACCAAAAAAATCTTAAGAAAATAGTTAAACAACATGAAAGTACAGATAAAAATTCCAGATTTTAAAACTAAACCACCATTGATCAGATGATATACAAATCTAATAAATATTAATAAGAAGATGCAAGTCAAAATTCTATAACCCCTCACTCAGAGTCTAGCCCAGCTCAGGAGGAACTTTTAACAAAGCTTCTATCCTTCAGAGCTCACACACACATTTCTGTAAAGTAGAAAGAACAATCTATAAGTTCAATTATACTTTTTCCCTCTTGGAAGGAAAGGATTCTCTGGAGAGGCATCCATCACTTGCTAGCTCATTAAAAAGCCAAGCCCTCTCTGCACTGGGGGACTTGTCTCCACACGGGTCTCACACCATACTCAGATGAGCTCTATTTCTGCGTCTGCCTGGGCGTTATATCGGTCTCTTCAACGCATGCTAGTCCACATTTCCTTTAGGAAAAGAGAAGTTCACAACTACAGGTTTCTCTTCAAACTTTATCGACCGAAGTATCTGACTTAACTTGGAAAGCATGCCATTTGTAACAATATGCTGTTCAGTCCCACAGGCAATCCGGGCTATAAGCAACATGGCGGTGGGAGCAAACAGGAGCCTGGGGCAGGAAGAGCAGCATGAGGGACACGTACACTCTACAGCAATGCTTCACAGCTTGTAATGTGCCTAGTAATTACCTGGGAATCTTGTTAAAATGCAGATTAGTATCGGGGTACTACCAAGGTTCTGATTTTCTGAGAAGCTCTCAGATAATGCTGATACTCTTGGATCAAGACCCTAGCATTCAAGGCGAGATTCGTTCGTTTGGCATTCATTTGGCATCTATGGAGCACACCAAAGGCTTTCACTTATTGCCTCTAAACCTTCACAAAAACTTGTTAAAAGGTATTGAGGATTAAGGCGAGGTTTGAGTCTCTACTGCAGGCTTAGGTTAAAAACTCATTCTTTTTATTTCATGTATATATTTTCTCTGAGACCTTATGGGAGAAGATTGAGGTCCTAGAGGAAGCAATACACCCAAGAAACAAATACAATTAGAGGCAAAACAATCTACTTAAAATATCACACTATTACTTTGCTGATACAGTGCCTAGTAGCCCAATAAAAGATTCTATCTTAAAACCAAGTTGGCACTCAGGGCATCTGGGTGGCTCAGATGGTTAAGCGTCTGCCTCAGGTCATGATCCCAGGGCCCTGGGATGGAGCCCCTACGTTGGGCTCCTTGCTCAGTGGGGAGCCTGTTTCTCCCTCTCCATCTTTCTTCCCCCACTCCCCTCTTGTGTTCTCTCTCTCTCTCTCTCTCTGGTCTCTCTCTCTTTCTGTCTCAAATAAATTAAAAAAAAAAAAAAACACAAGTTGGCACTCATAGCTTAGGTCCAGGTCAAAGATGGCTTTATCTTTCCACCAATCACATACACTTACCAAGCATAAGGTAGGAAGACTTCATAGCACATAAAGAAGAAAGTGGAAGGATGTATGGACAGGCTACGGAACTCCTGGTACTAGCTCATGGAAGCAACAGGAGCAGAAGGAAAGCAGCAGAGAGAGAAACACCTGTGTCATCTGTCCGCAAATAGTGACTCCCGCACAGGTGTGATATCAGAAGCTAGATGGTCCCTCCCAAAAAAGGAACCCAGTATTTATTACTGGCACCATTTTGAGGTTGAGGAATCTAAGAGCTGGAGAAATTGTCAAAAATTGATAAGTGGAAGGATAGTATTCAAACCCCAGGTCTTTTGACTGGAATTCAAATGCTTTTTTCCATTACATCATACTGCTCTCAACACCATTCACAATGTTGGAAACAAAAGAAGAGAAAACTCTGGTTTTAAAGTATATACACATTTAAAGGATATATTAGCAATATACCCAAGGCCAAATAGGCAGTCAGTGCTTGCAGTAACAAACGAATGTGGAAGGTCAGCCCCCAAAAAAAGGAAATCCAGGATCCAGATTTGCAACCCAGAGACTGTGTAAATACCTGGGACAACAGTCTCAAAATCTAGGCCAAAAAAAAAAAAAAAGGTTTAGAACATCCATCAGGATTACTTAAATGGCAATACACAAAGAACTGGATTTTTTAGGCAGGAACTTTCATCCAAGAATGCTTTTAACTGCCATAAGCACAGTTGTCTACAGGATCCTCAGAGGGAGAGTTGTACCTCTACTTTGAATCTAGAAGTAACCTAGATCAGATGCAGCCACAAATAAATGTTTTTCAACAAAAACACAGAGCACACTTTGCAAAGGCTTTGCACATTTTTCTTATTTTTAAGGCAAATGGCGGGGGGGGGGGGGGAGAAAATGACGCAAGTAACAAAGGAAAAGAGTCAGCCATAGAGACAATGAGAACTTTTGAAAGAGACAGTGAGCAAGGAGCAGGAAGGGAGGGGAGTCAGAGAACAGAAAGCAGTAATTCAGGGTGAGGTGAAGATGAAGAGAAATGCACCTGTTTTCAGATTATGTTGATCAATGCTACTTGGCTTTTGCCATTGTGAAAAGTATCTAAGTAGCATAGGATTTCAAGCAAACTTTCCATCAAATTTTCTCCTAGGCAGAGAAGTTTAAAACAGGGAGGGCTCCCTAGAGGGAGTTGTCAAACTGCTTTTTTCTAAGATGATGTTTGTCCATTCACATTTTCTTGTATATCAGCTTGATTTTTCACTTGTTTTCGGTTACTTCTGTTTTATAATTATTCTCAGTTGGTTCTGATGTCCGTACCAGAAATGTTACATTCTTTTGCATTAAATTTACAGGTGTGCTGTAACTGAATTCCAGAGATTGGACTTGCTTGGTTTTCCATAGTCATGGATTAAGTAATAAGTGAAATCCCTAACATTTTAAGTGAAGAAAGAGATCATTGGATACTCTTCTCTCCACATTGGAAGGAGGTACAAATTAAGGCAACCTAGCTTTAAAGTCCAACTTTAAAATAAAAATAAAATCAAAAGGAAAAGATTTACATTAGGTTTCTGATAAACTGTAAAATCAATTTCAGTTGAACGAACTATCATTTTGCTTTATTACTCTTGGGTAAATGGCAGAATATTGATGGAAGCCCATGGAGGCACATTCATTCATTCAACCATTAACTCAACATATATTTCTTGAAGGCTAACCAGGAATCAGACACAATGTTAGTACCAAGTGTTTATATATTCTTGTTGAGTATTCTTAAAAGCTCGAGTTTCCTTGTTATTCAAAATCAGAATATGTTTCTTAGAATTCCTAATCCCTGGATGCTTTAGTGGAACCTAGTTCACTATAGAAGAATTTGTGATACTATGATCACCAAGCACCCATTGTTTATAGTTTGGTCCATGGAATCAGCATTTTTATTCTTTCATGAATAAACCTAACAGATTAGAATAGGTTTGATTAGTGTCTGTTAAGTAGAAAAGAAACATAGTAATGCATATGTAGTCCTGTATGTTTAAGTCTCTCAAATACTAAATCCATTCTCATTGCAGTGTAAATTGTGTTTAAGCCCCAACCCCAACCAAGAACCAGCAAGTTTCACTTACATTACATGCTGATACTTTCGTTTCTTCAAACACATGGAAGATTATATAAAACTTCAAATAGCTTTAATAATTTAAAATATATTTCTGTGAAATTAAGAGTAGATTGCATGATGGACTATAGAATTTGCTGAAAAGCTTTGAGCAAGCAAACCTCTCCCAGTCCCCTATCCTGAGTCAGCAGCCATGTCCAATCTGTATTTACAGCTATGCATGGGCAACTGGACATGGTTTGAAATCTCTAGATCATTCAGCAATTGCCCAACTAGGGTGAAGGCATCTCTCACTTAACTTTAACTTCACAGAAATGTTCAACAAGGGCTTGGTTAAAGTCTTCTCTCCTTTATCAAGGTAGCTACTCCATGGTCTGGGGTGATCTCCCTACACCACACCTCAATTTTACTCAAACTTCAAGACTCAAGTCAAATGCAAGTTTTTTTTCTTTTGGTGAAGGTTAGAATAATTATTTTAGGCCTTCCTTCTTTTCTAATATAGGTGTCTTTGGGTTATATAATCCCTTAAATCACTGCAGTAGGTGTATCACATAAATTTTGAAATATTTTGGTTTTGTTTTCATTTAGTTCAAAATATTTTTAATGTCCCTTTTGATTTTTCTTTGACTCATATATTATTTAAAAGAGTATTATTTTATTTTTAAATATTTGCAGATTTTCAATATCTTTCTATTGCTGGTTTCCAATTACACTGTATTGTGGTTGACAAATATACTTTGAAAGATTTCATTTATTTTAAATTTATGTGATTTCTTATTTTGTAGCCAAGTATACTGCCTATCCTGGAAAATGTTTCATGTACTCTTGCAAATAATTTCTACTTACTTCTTAGTCATAATTTCTTTCTTTATTAATACTCTCTATGTGATGTAGTTTTTTTTAATGTATTTATTATAGCTAGTTTAAAGTCTTTTTCTAGTAAATTCAACATGGCTTCCTTGGGGACAGTTTCTATTGACTGTTTTGTTCTTCTAAATGGGAAATACTTTCCTGTTTCTTTGTAGGTTCTTTTTATGTTGAAAATTGGAAATTTTAAATAGTACAACTTGCCAATTCTGGATATTTGATTTCTGACCCCTTCCCAGCATCTATTGTTATTGCTGTCTGTTGTGGTGGTTGTTAACTATTTCTTTGTTTACTGACTTTCCTGGAGTAACTTTATAAAGTCTATATTCTTTGTCATGTGTGACCATGGAAGTCTCTAATTAGTAAGGTTAGTGGCCAGCTAGTGACTGGACAGAGATGTCTTAAATGCCTTGAACCAATGTGTTTTCCAGTCTTTGCAGAGGTACTGTGGAGGGGGGAGGCAGGAGCATGAGCGTTTTAAATGCTCTGGCAAGCAGTTTACAACTCCACCCTTGTGCACGGAGCTTCCAAGTTAGCCAGAATTATGACCATCAGGACTTCGTAGGTCATTCCTAGGTATGTGCATAGTCTGGTATGTGCGTGACCTTTTAGAATTCCAGGAATATGCCAGAAGTTTTCAAAGCCTCCTCTGGACATCTCAATTTCCAGGTTTTCATTTTAAGAATTTGGTCAGTTTCTTATTATTCCCAACTGGTAACATTGCCTCAGGCAGCTGTAATGTTAAACAGTTGCTGCCGATTGTATTTGACAAATGCTCTGTGGATAGGGCTGTTTTCACAGAGTGAGATCTGTGTCAGGTTCTTAAAGGCAAGCCCTGAGGATAGAGCCCCTCACTGAGTCATCTGGTCAAATAGGTAGGTATTTGGGTGTATTCCGAACCCATTACAACTCTTCCAGTGGCTTGTAGGGTGCTGGTTTCCATAGTTATCATAGTAGTGGGCATGTTATTTTTCAAGACTACCGCAGAGCTAGGAAGAGGTGGATAGGAATGGCATATTAAAATCCCACAAAGCTCGGGGTGCCTGGGTGGCACAACGGTTAAGCGTCTGCCTTCGGCTCAGGGCGTGATCCCGGCGTTATGGGATTGAGCCCCACATCAGGCTCCTCCGCTATGAGCCTGCTTCTTCCTCTCCCACTCCCCCTGCTTGTGTTCCCTCTCTCGCTGGCTGTCTCTATCTCTGTCAAATAAAAAAAAAAAAAAAAATCTTTAAAATCCCACAAAGCTCACTGTTCCTATAAAGACCCAGTCCTATTTCTTAAATAAACCTCAGGTGGTTGCCAGCCTTTAGTTCATTTACAGAGTTCTGAGAAAGTTTATTATGACAGCTGACAGTTTTTTTTCCCAATGTTCTCATTGTTTTCATGGGGGGCAGATTTGCAGATGTTGCTCTTCTGTTCTGGAAAAGGATTGTTGACAGTTCATTGATTCGTTCACTCATTCATATAGTCATTGATAGTGGTTGTTTTTTCACTCACTAAATATTTATTGTATTCATCTTGTGTCAAAAATTATTAAGTAGGAGTATACCAAGATTAAGAAGGTAGGGTCACTCAGATGACTTGAATGTGTAAGTACAGAGGAAACAAACTTTGGAAGTAAATCCTGATGATATAATGTGATTACTAATGTAACAGTGGTATGAAAAGAACATATGAAAGAGTAGTTGAGAAAGCACATCACTCTGTGGAGGCCTTGTGGTTAATGCTGTAGAACAGGTGACATCAAAGCTGAATAAAGTAAGATAAGTAAAAGCTCATCAGAGAAGAGGGCTGACACACCAGATAGACAGAATGGTGTGAGCAAAGACAGAAGAGATAAAAATGCCTTGAAAGTTCGTTTGCCTGAAGGATGGTGTTAGAAAGTGGCTGCTATAGACTATAGGGAGTAATTGAAGGGTTCTAAAGCAGAGTAGGTAGTGGTAATGGGGTATTCAAGGTAGTGTCGGTGGAGATTCAGATAGGTACAGATGACCACTTAAGTGCAAGATTGAGGGAGCAGATGAAGCCATGTTCTCAGCATTCATTTGTCAGAGTTCCTCCTTGCCGCTATAATTGGTCAGTATCCTTTGTAATATACATGCTCTCATACTTAGAACAATAGTCGAGATGTGCTTGGTGGTCCACCACCCCTAAATCACTGAAACTGGGGACAGCCAGACCCATAGTAAGTTTGCAATCAACTCAACCCCCTGACTCTTTTCCCTTTTATGAGCACTTGTTCCCTCCCTTTGTGACTTCTTGATTGAAGGAGCGTGTGAGGCAACGGGGCTCAGGGAGGAAGAGTTGCAGACCGATGATCCCACTCAGGTGATCCTCATCCGATTAACATCCGTTTTTTTAAAAGATTTTATTTATTTATTTGTTTGTTTGAGAGAGAGAGAGAGAGAGTGGGAGGAGGGGCAGAGGGGAAGGGAGAGGAAGGGGGAAACAATCTCAAGTAGACTCTGCACTGACAGCAGAGCCTGATGCAGGACTTGATCTCATGACCCTGAGATCATGACCTGAGCTGAAACCAAGAGTCGGACACCCAACCGACTGAGCCACCCAGGCACATTCATATTTAATTAGCCATTGTAATATTTTAATTTTTAAAAACCACCTTACAGAAAGTATGAAAAAGAAAAAAGAATCCCACCATTCTGATGCAGTTTTTATTTACTCCATACATTCCCTTCAAATAGTTTTGCTGTTTCTTTTCCATATTAACAATATTTTCCATACTATCTTGAATCTGATCTGTATTACTTAAAGCTATAAACATGTTATATGTTGTTCCTCTCTTTGTAGACATTATTTTTAGTAGATAGATCACCCTCCTGCCAGGGCCCATATTATAATGTAATCAAAATGACTGCCCCTACCAGGCATTCCTGTCAAACGAAGTGGTTCATTGTTCCAAGAAGATAAAATTACTGGGCAGGAAATTGTATATTAAAATTATTTATTATTTTCTGCTTTCAAAATAGAATTGCTACCTTTTAGAAAAAGCACCAAGTTCACTACGGACCATGGATCGGGAAATACAGCCTGAGGTTCCACTTGGAGAACAGGGCACATCTTTGGTACTTTGGGAGCATTGCACCACACACATAGGCCTGCCTGGTAAAAGTCTAATTCAGCAAATACTGGGTTTTGGCATCTAAGGGAAATATTCTCTTCTAGCAACACAGAGAGCACTAGCATTTTAGACCATCACACTGATCTCAGCTTTCCTCTTAGGAACCTAGGTGGGTCTTTATTCCTCACAGACAAAAAAGAATTGAATGCCTGTGGTTGAGCAAAAAACATTTACTAGTCTAGGCAGTTATCTGCCACACTTTTCTCAAAGTTTATTTCTCTTTATTCCCAGGAAAAGAGACTGTGGAATAGGTCAAAAAGAGACCTGTGCACAGTGCCAAAATGCACCTTCTTTACATGTAAAGCCGTATTCAATTTATTTTAAAATAAACTCATGCTGGGAAGGGCTACTTTCCTAAAAGGTGAGAAATGACAGAGACAGTAGCAGTCACTTGTATTCAGAAGGGAAAAGTTTTCAAAATTCCCTGCCAGCTTCATTTATTAATTAGCAGTCCTCTACTTATATCACTCGTCAGTCAGCCAAAAGAGCTGTTAAGTTTCCTTTATCCAATTCCCATTTCACGTACAACCACAGTTTTGTACGACTCCACAAAAACAAGCCAGAACATATCTTTTCGGCTGCTGCCTGAATAAACTACACCTTCAAAGACTTACTCTCCCTACAGAGGTTTGGGGTGACCCTCAGTACACAGTCCAAAGAGAGCTGCACCTTTGTTGAGGGGAATGAAAGAGAATAAGTTTTCAAACTGAAGGCAACCTTTGAGATCATCCAGTCCAGCGATTCTCAAATACCATCCATTTGCCAGCCTAGGTAACTAACTAACTAACTAACTAACTAACTAACTAATAAATAAATAAATAAATAAATAAATAAATAAATAAATATAAAAAGCCCTTACTATTGGAACTTTTAAAAATATGGGTTACTATACCTCAGCCCTAGAAATTCTAACGTTGGGACAATCTTAATGGGTGATTCTTCTGCTCAGCCCTGTTTGCAAACAAATAAAATACAGTCCAATTTTCTCACTTTAAAGGAGGAAATAGAGTCCCAGGGAGAATGACATTCAACCAATTATTGACAGAGGCAAGTCAAAATTCCAAGTCCTAATTTTCCCATGCGATTACATTTTCTTCCTAAAACTATGACTACTTGCTAAGTGCCTTCTAAAACAAGTGGAGGGTTCACCAAAATAAGCTAAATGATCACTCATTTTCAGGGCAGAGCAGTGCTTTCCTAAACAAAAAGACCCCGGTGACTAATCGTTTAGCTATTCTAGTTAAAGTGCCTTCTACATTTCCTGGACCTTTCCCTATTACCTCAGTGCAACTTCACCTACGTGAGATGAACAGCAGGGGAAACTTACATGTTTACTTAGCAAATATTTAAAAATAAGTCTAAGTACTTTGTGATAGATCAGACTGTGCTAGGTCGTAGGAATATAGCTGATGAGCAAAGGAGACATAGTCCCTACCAAAATGGACCTATTAGTTTGGTGACAGTTAGGGACCCTTAATTAGGCGATTTTCTATTTAGTATGGTGAGTGTGATGGTGAGCAGATTATAGAGAGTTACCAAACTTTTAAAGCTTTTATACAGTTACAGCAGAATGATTTTGACCAACAGGCATTTCCTATTGCTTCAAAAATGGTCAAAGAAAATAAAAGATATGAATACGTGTATAAGTGGATATTATTATCACCGTTCAAATCAGCCAACTAGTGCCTATGGTAGAGTGAAGAGATTGGCAAAACTTCTTCCCAAAAACTCGTTCAGATTCTCATAAATATCCATTTCAGGGTTCTGGAAATGGACTGAAGGCAAACAACACTATGGAGGAATGTTTAGTCATTAAAAAGCTGCTAGAACTCTAGTTAAGAACATAGGGAGTCTTCCTGGCCTGGGGTGGTTCCCATTCATTCCTCTCCTCCCCCAGCTCAGTCAGTGAGATAATTTGCCGGGGGAGGCTAGCCATGAAAAGGAAGAACTTCACTGCCAGAGGGGGTTGACTTGACTTGGAGAAGAACGTGAAAACCCATGTTTCCTTAGGCTATCAGTAAAAGTAGCAGTAGGGGTCAGCAGCAGCTCTGCCAAGGCCAGCAGCAGCTCCGGAGGCCTGAAGCTGCAGTTCTCATTGAGGTGGAGAGTGTGATGAGATAGGCCACAACCCCAACAGGGAGTTCTTGGAACCACGGGGTTATTAATGGCTGACTTCTCTGAAACCATGGAGACCAGAAGGTAGTACAATGACATTCAAAATTCTTAAAAAAAAAAAAAAAAAGTCAGTAAACCAATCTATATCCAGCAAAACTATTCTTCAAAAATGGAGACAAAATAAAAACATGCCTAGATAAACAAAGACTGAGATATGTGACTAGCAGTCCTGCCTTATAAGAATACCGAAGTCCTTCTGGATGACAGGCGATGACACCAGATGTTAAGGAGGTGCTACAGAAAGAAATGAAAACCACTAACAACCTGTAGAAATATTTTCTCTTAATAAGTTTAGAAGATATAAGGTTGGAACAATTCAAAAATGGAATTTAAAAAACAATTCGTTTATAGCGGTATCAGAAAGAATGAAATACTTAGGAATAAATTTAACAAAAGAAGTACAAGTTCTATACACTGAGAATTACAATGAATTACTGAGATAAATAAAGATGATCTAAATAAACAGAAAGACGCTCCATGTACATGGGTTAGAAAATTTGATATTCCAAGTCCTAGCAGGCTTTTTTTTTTTTTTCAACTAACAAACAACCTGATCCTAAGACTTGTATGGAAATGCAAAGAACCCAGGGTAGCCAAGACAATTTTGAAGGAAAAACCAGAGAATTTGCATCACTCAATTCCAAAACCTACGATAAAGCAAGTCAAAATGGTGTGGTCTAGTGTAAGGATAGAAATATATATCAATGTAATTGAGGGCTCAAAAATCTTTATGATCCATGCATGGTCAACAATGGTGCCAAGAAAATAGGGGGGAAAGGTCTTTTTAACAAATGACCTGCAACAGTAGGATATCCTAGTGCAACAAAAATGATTTTAGACTGGTACTTCACACTGTTCGCAAAAATTAACTCAAAATGGACAATGGGCCTAGGAGCCAAAAGTCTGGTCTGAAAATATGGATCTAAGAATTATCAAATTGGGTTGAATAAGATATTGCTGTTAGAAAACCCAGGAACACTCAAATCCTGCCTCATTAACAGCATCCTGGGGAAGATAAAAACACAAGTCTCCACCCATGCAGAGCGGGCCTGGGACCCTGGTCATCCCAACCACGGTGAAGAGAAAGAAGAAAAGGCAACGTCATGACAACAGCAGATGGTCGCCAGGTCTACTTGGAAGCAGCAGGCCCTGGAGCAGCCAACCAGGGCAGCTGCAGGGAAAGAAGAGACAGAGCAAGGGAGCAGGGCCTCCTCTCATGAATGATGGAGAATCGGTACTGAGTATTCAAGCCAGGAGAAAGGAAGAAACAAGTGAAATGAGGCACAGCAATGAACTGATCTTTCAGTCTGCAGTGATTCTGCTGACTTTTTTAAGGGGGCCAGTCATCAGATGAGTATTCTGTGCCTTGGAGAGGGATAAGGAGAGGATGGAGGCCACCCCCTCCCAGATATCTACCAGCATGAGTGTGCACAGTGAGGGGAGGGATGGAGAGGGAAGAGAAGAGGCGGGAGATAGAGATGGGCCTAGGGTAGCTCCTGGGGGAGCTCCCATCTTTAAGGAAAGGGTCCTTTACAGGTTTTGTTGGCTTTGGTTTTCAGAGTCTCTGAAGGTTAGTGGCAGGTTGGACACAGGCTTATCTCTTAATTACTGCTTAGTGAACCGCAAGGGACTTGCCCCTGCTCTGGAAGCTCATGGAGGAGGTTTGGTAAGGGGTAAGACTGGAGATGGCATAGCCTTTACGGCTAATATAGAACACTAGTTACATTTTCTGGGTTTAAGAGGAAGTATTTTCCTTTTGAAGTCTGGTTTAGCCATTACAATCCCCTAAATAATGTAAAACTTTGAGAAAGTTACCAATTCTTTCCAGAATCCTTGACACAGGTTTTTCAAGTTAGCAGGTACTGCGAGGTGCTGGAGGTCGTACTCTCTTCTCTCTCTCTCAAATAAATAAATAAAACCTAAAAAAAAAAAAATCCTATGGCCTCAAGAGAAACCTTTGCCCCTCCCTTAACTACATAGAAGAATCAAATTGGGGGTCCTTCTCAGAATAAAGGTTATGAGCAGAGATACATTTTATTTAAGTGACCCATCTATATGGCAGGGCAAGCATCCAATTACCAAACATCTGTTCTTCTTATCACCCTTATCACTTATCTTCTTATCACCAAAAGTACATTCCTTTCCTCTAAAGTCCCAGACTCCTACCCCCTTCTCCTTAGTTCAGGGTGACATACAGACCTGATTTTACCTGACTGTCTAGAAATCCTGTGTCTGTGCGGGTTCCCCATACATAAGCTATTACATTTTATTTTCTCTTATTAATCTGTCTCATGTCAATTTGATCTTAGTCCAGCTACAAGGACGCTTGAGGGGACAGAAATTCTTGCTTCCTGAGAGGACACAGTGTCTGACCTAGGAAGAACAGACTGGGAATGAAAACTGATTGCTTTTTGAATCCGGAGTCAATTACATGTAAACAGATCATACTGGCCTTTGGGGGGTGGGGAGAATCTTGTGTTTAAATCCTGGAGCAAATTATTTTAAGGATAGGAAGGCATGGTGAAAAGAAATCGTTGGGGAGGAAGTCACTTCTTTAAACTCCAGATCACTCACACCTGTTGCCACGCATTTTGATGGCGTGTACATGTCTATAATCTATACATAGATTACCTCACTTCGTTCCCGTTAAAATCCTACAATGAAGGGGGGCTATCGATAATATTCCTGCTTCACAGAAAGCCAAAGCACAGAGAAATTATGTAGCTTTTCGAAGGTCACAGAGCTAGTGAGAGATGACCTAGGATTAGGACCCAGGAAGCCCTGGTTTCAGAGTCAAAACCTAAAACCACTGTGCCAACCAAAGCTGAAGTTGGCTTAGGGGCCGATACCAGACCTCCCAGCACAGTGGCTGTGGACTCGCCTCTCCCAGCAACTATCTCCTGGCTGAATACGGAGTTTGCGTAGCTTGGAGCAGCTCATTTTCGGAGAAGCTCTGCGAGGTGAGGTGGGGAGAGAAAGAAATGATCCCAGCTTTCAAGAATAGGCTGCATTTCACACAGGGCACCAGGAAATCAGACCCACGTCTTCCTTTCAAGATCCGTTTTCCCTCACTGAGCACACTTAAAGAAGAGAAAATGAATTCTGCCCATTGAAAAAGGGCAGACTGTAATGAAAAACAACTTTAAAGACACTTCAGCACATAAAGTCTTCGAGCTACATCACCGACAATGGTTTACAAGTTTATTTTCAATTTGCAGTTATGCTGAGCAGACATTTCGGCAAGCGCGGCAGTAAGTCAGGACGCGGCTGCAGCAGCGTGGGCTGAGCGGTCCTCCGTACAGGAGCCGATTGTCACGCCGAGCAGGTGCAGATTTACCCGGACACATCATCCGCACAATGGCCAGCCGAGAGAGGTTGCAAAATTATTTCCCTCCCCATTTTTGCTAAGTATACAATTCTAAGAAAGCAAATTTCTCAGCAAAGACTTTTTCCCCCTACAGAAAACGTCTCCTTTGAGCAGAGGAAAGAAAGCATAGGCTTCAAGTCCATCTTTGAATCCTAGCCCTGCCACTTGCCAGTCGGCAGCCTGGAGCAAATTATGCAAAGCCTTTGCACTTGACTTCCTAATTGATAACAAGGGGCAAAGATTTCATTTATAAAATGGGGCTGGGGGGAATTAAAGGAGATCATAGCCATTGTCTTCTTATGCTATATAAAAACAGGATTTTTTGGTTCACTATTGTGTCCCCAGCACTTAGCATAGCAATGGCACATAATTGGCGCTTAATAAATAGGTATTGAGTGAATGAATCTGTGACTAACACTATCCTGTGAAACTGACATTTAGAAACATATCAGAGATAATTTCTTCTTTATTTCTCCCAAAGGACAAAGTGAGCTCTCCCTCTCAGCCTGTGTTCCTTTCTAAGGGGATTACTTCCATTGACTAGTTGCATGTCTGTTATCTTAGGAATTTCTTCAAATGTGGGGGGGGGGGGGCGTGGGCAGTGGTGGTGGTGGTGGTGGTGTTTTGTTTCCTGCATCCGTGTCTTCCGCTTCATTGGCTTATTCCCTTGTTTTATAATAAATCATTTTCACTGAGCCTCCTAGAAAGGACAAATTGAAGCTAGATTTTTTAGTACTTTCATTTCTAACATGTCATTATTCTAGCCTGCTATTGATAATTAATAGCATTGGTATAGAATTCGACTCTGAAAATCTTTCCCCTTCGAATTTCTAAGGCAATTCTCCAGGGTTTCCTATAATCTGATATTGCTTAATAAAGAAAATTTGGGAAATGTGGGTAAGTATAAGAAAGACTGAAAGCAACGGTAATCCCACTACCCAGAGATTAACCCTGTTCACATTGTGATATATACCTTCCCAGGACACACACACAGCACACATACATACATACACACAAAGGCCACGTTGAATATATAGTTTCACATTTTGATTTTGTTTAATTTTATGTCATGCTCTCCTCATGTCATCATATATAACTGAGTTACTTTTAAGGCCCTTTTCAACCCTAAGCATCAATGATTCTATGACTTGTTAAGAAGAGACTGTGACATATGGATGGTTTCCGTAAATGTAGCAGACAGTTTAGGAGTTGGTTTCATGGATACAAGCATGAAATAGAACTGTGGCAGAGGAAGATAAGGTTAACTGCCTGCCAGGTGCTTTTCATTTAGGGACACAGAAGGTTCTCTGTGAGTATAAGGGAATCAAAGACATATTACAGATGAGACTCAATAAATCGTCTAAGTATAACCTACAGTCAGGAAAAGCATGGTAGGATGGAGAAAAGGGCTGAGCAGGGCCTCCTGGGAAGAACACCATATGCAGCCTTTAGGATAAAAGGGGACCATATATAAGCAAAGTGCTCAAGGCCCCAAATGGGAGACAGGCGACCAGTGCCAATTTCAAAGGCTTGCAAATAGAGATGACAAGCAATGAGAGAACACGTCTGCCTAACTGAACACACGAAGTCTCCAGCACTGTAAGGGCATATCATCTGGGTGAGGTTCAAAAAGGAATGGAGAGAAGTAAAGAAGAAGAAGGTAAAGGACACTAGAGCAAGTAGCTAGGGATGGAAACGTGGCATGCAGAGGCGAGGGCGCCAGCTGCAGACAGAAACGAGAAGCATCCTACAGCAACGATAGCCTCGCGGTGCAGACTTCTGGGTTGTGATAGTGACACCAACGCACACTTCTCATATTTCCCACTGCTGTGACAATACAGGGTTACAGTGAGTAACCCAGCACTGGAAATCGGAAATAAATGCCAACAGTCCGACACTCTGAAAGGAATTTCTACTAGACAAAGCCCGGATGAGGTCATGTGGTTAAAACTACAGAGGGAAACCAGTGCTTCGCCATGTGAGACAGAGCAGCTCGTCCGACAGGAGGGTGGGGAGGGGAGTGGAGGGAGTGAGAGAGACTGCTCCCCATCCCTCTTGTCCTGTGTGGGTCCTGACCTCAACGACCTAAGTCCTAAGATGGACAGTAAAGCGCGCGCGCGCACACACACACACACACACACACACACACACACGTGTGCATGTTTATGGGAACCTCAGCGATACCTTTCCCCATACACTGAGAGACACCGCGTACCTCACTGAGAACATGGTAAAAGCAGACAGGTGGTAGATGACGTTGTCACATGTGATCAGGCTTCAAGCAGGGATATAAACAAGAAGCTTCGCGAAGTAAAGTACTCTGGGGATTGTATTTGTCATGTTTCCACTTGAACTGTCAGAGAAAATTCAACAGTGAATGTTCAGACAACTTCTACTATGAAAGGACGAATTGCTTTCTACGACTCAAAAGAGCAGGAAGCAGTAGACAACCCTTCCTTAGTTCAAGAGAGCTGCGTTAGATCACGTCTGTCAGAGTCGGCCCTGGATAGTCCTCGCAAGTCAACACCCACCAGAAGTCTCCATGTGGAAGGCAAGGGAGTCATCAGTTGCCAGCCTGCCGTACTGATAGAGCTAGCGTCCATGGGGTGTAAAACCTAAGAGAAGGGAAAAGGTGCCATGAGTTCGAAGAGGGGAGGAGAAATCTTTCATAGAAAACAAAAGAAAAAATTAGAAAGCACTTATGGAAATACCTTGCTTTATTGTACTTGGCAAATATTGCATTGGTTCACAAATTGAGGGTTTGCAGCAACCCTGGATAGATCAAGTCAACCCTACGGGCGCCACTTTTCCGACAGCATCTCTTCACTTCGTGTCTCTGTGTCACATTTTGGTAACTCTCACAATTTTTCAAACCTTTTCATTATTATTATTATCTTTGTTATGGTGACTTGTGATCAGCGATATTACAGCTGCATTGGGTTGGGGGCACCACAAACCACAAGCTTATAAGACAGTGAATCTAATCGATAAAGGTTTTGTGTGTTCTGACTGTCCCACCCACCGGACATTGCCCTGTGTCTCTCCCTGTCCTCAGGCCCCCCTATTTCCTGAAACACAACAGTAGGGGAATCAGGCCAGTTAATGACCCCACGGTGGCTTCTAAGGGTTCAAGTGCAAGGAAGAGTCGCATGTCTCTCACTTTAAATCAAAAGCTAGAAATGATGAGGCTTAGTAAGGAAGGCATTTTGAATGCGGTCACAGGCCCAAAGCTAAGCCTCTTATACCAAGTTATGAATGCACGGGAAAAGTATTTCAAGGAAATTAAAAGGGGTACTCCAGTGAACACAAGAATGATAAGAAAGCGAAACAGCCGTATTGCTGATAAGGAGAAAGTGTTAACGGTCTGGCTAGAAGATCAAACCAGGCCCCACATTCCCTGAAGCCAAAGCCTAATCCAGAGCAAGGCCCTAACTCTCTTCAATTCTCCGAAGACTGAGAGAGGTGAGCAGGCTGCAGAAGGAAAGTTGGAAGCTAGCAGAGGTGGTTCATGAGGTTTAAGGAAAGAAGCCAGCTCTGTAACACATAAGAGCAAGGGGAAGCAGCAAGCACTGACGTGGAAGGTGCAGCGAGTTCTCCAGAAGATCTGGCCAAGACAGCTAAAGAGGGTAAATACACTAAACAACAGATTTTCAATGTGGACAAAACAGCCTTCTTAGAATATGCCATTTGGGACTTTCATAGCTGGACAGGAAAAGTCAAGTCCTGGCTTCAAACTTCAAAGGACAGGCTGACTCTCTAATTAACAGCTGGTGACTAAGTGGAAGCCAGTGCTCACTTACCAGGTGGAAAATCCGAGGGCTCTTAAGAATTAACGCTAAATCTACTCTTCCTGTGCTCTAGAAAGGGAACAGCAGAGCCTAGATGACAGCGCATCTACTTACAACATGATTTACTGAGTATTTTAACCCTACCATTGAGAACTACTGTTCAGAAAAGAAGATTCCTTTCAAAATATTACTGCTCCTTGACAACGTACCTGGTCACCCGAGAGCTCTAATGGGGATGGGACGATGAGGTTAACGTGGTTTTCATGCCTGCTAACACAGCAGCTATTCTACAGCCCGAGGGTCAGCAGCTAATTCAACTTTTGAGCTTCGTTATTTAAGAAAAACATTTCATAAGGCTACAGCTTCCATATAGAGTGATTCTTCTGATGGATCTGGGCAAAGTAAATTGAAAACCTTTTGGAAAACTTCACCATTCTACATGCCATGAAGAATATGATTGAGTCACAGGAAATAGTCAAAATATCAACATTAACAAAAGGTTAGAAGAAGCTCATTCCAACCCACATGGCTGACTCTGCGGGGTTCAAGACTCCGGTGAAGGGAGCAGCTGCAGCTGTGACGCAAACGGCAAGAACTAGAAGGACGGCCTGACAGTGGACAACATTGCTGCGGGGTCGGGAGAACTAGAACAGATGAGGAGATGCTTCTCACGGATAAGCCAAGAAAGTGGTTTCTTGAGATGGAATCTACTCCTGGGGAAGATGCCGTGAAGATGGTTGAAATGACCACAAAGGACTTAGAATATGACATCAACTCAGTTGCTAAAGCAGTGTCGGAGTCTGAGAGGATTGATTCTAATTTGAAAGAAGTTCTGTGGGCAAAATGCTATCGAACAGCACCACATGCTACAGAGAAATCATGAAAGGAAGCTATAGCCCACAGTACAGTATAAACTTACATGCACTGGGAAGCCAAGAAAATTATTTGACCTGCTTTATTGCAATATTCACTTTACTGCAGTGGCCTGGAACTAACTCTGCTATATCTCAGTGTGTGCCTGTACTTTGTGTTTTCCTCTGTGTTTCTATGAATCCAGAGATGATAGAGAAAATAAGCTCAAATACAGAATTATTTGAAATGATCAGCCTTAAAAAGAAAAGGCCATATAAAATACACACACACACACACACACACCAGGACACTAAAAGTATAAAGTATATTAAAATCTACAATGAAAGTAGTAAAGAGCCGAGGTGATATTAGAAAATTAGGAATCAGTGATTTGAAAGACAGAATGTGAGGAAAGAAGATAATGTGAAGCCTTTGGATAAGAAATATTTCATAGGGAGAGGCCAAGGGCTACAGAAGCAGCAGATGAAGGACAGCACTCCTGCAAAATAGCCAGGAGGAGCCGCAGCAGAACACGACAGCAGGGGGCCTTGGTGGCTGAGAACGTGGGCCCTGCATCAACAGGCACAGATTCAAAGTGATTAGTTTGAAAAAATTGTTCAACTATTTTAATCTTGGAATTATCATCTATAAAATGGGAACACTGATCATTCCCACTTGATATGGTGATTTGGGGAGTTAACGCTTTGTGCCAGACACCGAGGAAGAATGCCAAAATAGCTAAATTGGGGGGGAGGGGAGTTCCTACATAGGCATGTCTTGATTTGTGTTTAATTTCAAGAGTGGTTTCTGTTCTCTTGTATTTTCTATTTTCTGATTAGTAATGGTAGTTTTGGGTTGGGTGGTTTTTTTTTGTTGTTGTTGTTGTTTGTTTGTTGTTTTTTTCATTTCCTGGATGAAGGAAAAGAGGAACCCCACAATTAGGAAAATAGAAAAATATGTTCCTTTCAAAGTGAGAATCACTCTGATTTCAGTCCTTTCCTATGTGAGTATTAAAGAAGAGATGATGATGTGCCAATATCCATGGGGCTTCCTTTTTTCTTTTTCATCTTTATCCAAATTTTATTCAGAAAATGAATAAATACTGAAATTTTTAGAGAAACTACTCAAGTTTGATTATTTTGTTCCCAGTTATCTCCTCAGCCCGCTCCATAAGCACTATATCCCACTAGAGCTATAACCAACGATCACAAACTTAGCAGGGTAAAACAATATAAATATCTTACCTTATAGTTCTACAGGTCAGAAGTTCTACCCAGGTCTCACTGGGCTAAAACCAAGGTGTTGGAAAGTCTGCATATCTTCTGCAAATTCTGGAGAAGCATTGGTCTCCTTGACTCCCTGCAGCCTCGGACTATGGCCTCCTGCCTCCTTCTTCAAAGGCAGCAACAGTAGGTAGAGTCTTTCTGACATTATCACTTTAATTTCTTCCCCTGCCTCTCTCTTCCCCTTTTAAGAGCCCATGTGATGATATTGAACCCACTAGATAATCCAGAATAACCTCTCTATCTTAAAATCAGCTGATTAGTAACCTTAATTCCTCCTTGCCATGTAAAGTAACGTATTCACAGGTTCCAGATATCAGGATGAGGACATCTTTGGGGGGGGGGGGGGCTTATTCTGCCTACCAGAGCCAGTAAACAGGTTTTATCAGTAAAAAGAAACATTTTGAACACTGAGAATGGGGTCTCCAAGAGGGGTCTTCCTTCCCCATCAGGTACACAGCCTCCTCTACTAAGAAGTAAGAGGTTGATTTGGGGGCCATAAATGTCAACATCATCTACTCACTGTTTTGGTTTGTTTTGTTTTTAATGAATTAGTAATACATTCTCATAGTTGAAAAAGAGAAGATTTTAAAAAGTATCTAGTGAAAAATATCCCTCCTAATGCTGATTCCCACGTCTGTCTGTTCCAAACTTCTACCCACTTAAACTCTATTGACACATTCCTGTGTATACGCTATTGTTTGTGCATATTCAAGCAATTACAGATACATCTAAATTTTTGACCCATTTTTTAACCTCAGAGTTTCTGTACTCTGTACCATATTTTCTTTATTATGGTAAAGACACATAACATAACATTTACCATCTTAGCCGATTTCTCCGTATACAGCTTAGTACTGTTAGGTACGGTCACATTATTGTGCAACCAATCTCCAGAACTTTTCTTGCAAAACTGAAACTCTGTACCCATTAAACAACAGCTACCCATTCCCCCTTCCTCTAGTCCCAGGTAACTACCATTCTACTTTCTGTTTCTATGAATTTGACTACTCTAAGTATCTTATATAAATACAATCAGTATTTGTTTCTTTGTGACTGGCTTATTTCCTTTAGCATACTGCCCTCAAGTTTCATCCATGCTGTAGCATGTGTCAGAATTTTTTCCTTTTAAGGCTGAATAATATTCTATTGCATGTATATATCACTTTTTGTTTATCCATTTATCCCTGGAGGGATACTTGGGTTGCTTCCACCTGGTTGCTATTGTGAATAGTGCTGTTATGAACATGGATGTACAATGTACCATGATGTTTTCATTTTATCAGTGTTATAACTTGGAGATCTTTGCATATTATGTATGCAGAGCTTTTCATTTCTTTCTTTCTAAAAAAATATCATAATATTTTGTTATTTTGGTGGACCTCAGAGTTAACACAGTGATGAGCAACTGTGCCCTTTCCATTACGCAGAGTTTTCAAGGTGAAAAATTTTATCCTCAAAAATCGATTCATGTTCAAGTTGTCTTTCTTAGAAGTCATCAACAATATGAGATTCTTAGGTTTTTTGACTGAATTTCTCTGATAAAATTAAAGATATATTTGTGTTGATCTAGAGATGAATAAAAATCTTGAACTCAGGATTGGAAAAATCTGGACAGTTAACATTGAAAGTGTTTGAACAAAGGATTAAGTAAGATAATTGTCATCATATGACTACATAACTAAACACATGTTTTCAAAATAAAAATTAAGACACAGTGCTAAGTTTATAATGATTTAAAAATCTGAATGAAAGTTCAGGTATTAGAACACTAGAATGTATTTTCATAAAATGATGAGGGGAAATTAAATTTTTCTAAGTTCCTTATCCTCTATAGACAAGCGTCAAAGATCTTTATGTTTTTTGTGTTTTTGACAATTCAAGAAATATGAATTAAAACACGTACAACATAAAGTTTACCAGTAATAGAATTTAAAATTATATGAATGAATTACAAGTTATCAGAGAATAATGACACTTCCCACTTGAAATCTTTGGGCCAGGAAAGAAGAAAAGGCAAGAGCATTGAGGAAAATATCAAAGAAAATGAAAATAATAAGGCAGACTATAAAAGAAATTCAAAGAGAGGAGGAAGGACTAACACAGCGCCCTCAGAAGGTGAGGTTGGAACCCAGGGAATCAAAAGAAATGAGTGAGGTCAAAGGAAATCTTAACCAAATAAATAAAAATAACTAAACTGGAAAAATAATACAAACAGGGTAAGGAAGTTCAAAATTGCCAGTGCTATCGGACCATAAAATAAGAAAGTGGCAAATGTCATATTTGACAAGAGAGACAGAAAAGTTTATTGGATACAAGGAAACTAGAGACAGATTTGCATCTACTCCAAATGGCATATTAGGAAAAGAAGAGCCTAGGGGGCTTATTCCTGGGTGAAGTTTTGGATTATCAGTCAGATACTGGATGGTCCAAGAGCTCTGTATCAGAAAGACAACACACAGGTATGAATTGGGAAGGGCACAGGATTGGATTTGCAAAACGCATGCACACACCCAAAAGACATGTAAGAAGAAAGTTATCTGAAGCTCTGCTATACTTTCTGCATACAAGAAAGATGGCATAAGGATTCCACAACCTTGAGAAAAATGGGAACAAAAGTGACCTCCCTAGTTAAATACTTAAAATCAGTGTGTAAGGTACACTTTTAGGAAAGGACATATTTTTAGGTATCCACATAAAAAGTCCAAAATAAAACCACACAAAAAGAAGTTGGCTAGTAGCACTGATGCAATTAATTTGCAAGGTAGGAGAAAAGTCATAAAGTGTAAGTGAAAGGCATAGTCCTTTCTTTACGATGCTATGAAAATAACCAAAATTAATATATTAAAAGCTGGAAAGTCAATTAAAATTTATATGGAAGAGGAGCAAATTCCTTATAATCATAATATTTCAGAACTAAAGGCAACCTCAAAGAACATTCTATTCTACTGCTGTATTAGAAAAGGAATATGTAAGACAATCCATGAGGAATAATGAAGAAGCAGAAAGCAAATCGGCCTTAAAAGGGACAACAGTGGCTGCCAACATCAAAGACCTTCCACTTTGTCAAAGGAAAAAGTGAAAACAAAGGCTTGGAGAGCTGAATTAGATATTCTTATTTGCAAATGAATTTCGTGTGTATAAATAGAAAAAAATAGGTGAAGAAATGTAGAAGAAAATATTCTTTAAATAGAGGGCATTCTTGTTTATAATTTTTGGCAAGAAGAGAAAAGGAAAGGCAGAAGGCAAACCAAAACAAATGCTTTTACGTTTAGACATCTGAGAATAAAGAGAAAGAGTTATAAGCCAAAGAAATTAAAACAAATGGTTTCAGATGGCACAGAAGGAGAATCCACAGATGACGTGGGAGGTCACCAGCCACAGGTGAGCGGGCGGGGATAAGACCTGGAGGGGTGAGGGACAACCGTGTCGTGGACAGCTTATGCAATGAGGAATGAACGATTGATGAGCCAAGGCAGAGGCACAGGTGAACCGAGCCTGACATTTTGATGATCTGATCTTCCAGTTGGTATCTTTTTAAACATTTTTTTCCTAGCAATGCTCAAAGGCCCAGAAACTGGAGGAGAGAGAAATTGGAATGAGTTGCCAACATGCCACTGGGATTTCCCCCTGAACAGGGTTTCAAAATAACTTCTGCCCCAGCTCCGTTATGCAGCCCGCTTCATTAGAACTGACGGGTGAGATTGCCAGGGCTGACGGCTCCCTCTCTCCTGGCTCCAGACTCTGCAATTTGGGAAACAGTCAGCCTCAGAAGTCATCAGAATAGGCACCTGGTTCCTTGGAATGATGACTGGGAAGTATCCCAATCTGAAATATTTCCCACAGTCTCTGAAACCCCCCTCAGAGGCTCATCATTGAGATCTGGGAGGCGGCTTTGCCTGGCTTTACACGTGCTCTTCCTATGACCTAGAAAGCTCCTCTGTCTTCTCTAACCTGTCTGACCAAGTCTACTTATGCTCTATGGATTCGCGTCATGTCATTCCTTAAGGAAACCATTCCGAATACTCCTCACAGCACTACCACAACTGTACTTACACATCTCTGTACAAAATGAATAAAATTTTACAATTTTGCCTGATTATCAAAATGAGATTATCAAAATGAACTATATATTTGATCACTAATAAATCTTCACTATAAAGCAAAGTCCTTCGTAGTAAATATTGAATATATGAATGAATGAATGAATGAAGATATAGATACCCCTCAGAGAAGTAATACTTTAAAGCAGTGGTTGTCAAAGTGTGGTCCCTGGAAGAGCAGTATCTGCATCATCTAAGAATGTATTGAAATGCAAATTCTCAGACCCTGCCTCAGACCTACATAATGCGGGTTGAGCCCAGCCCTCCGTGCTTTTACAAACCCTTCAGATAATTTTGATATGCTGAAGTTTAAGAACCACACCTTAATTAAGTCTCATCAGTTTTTTGCTTTAGGGAAGGAAACACAGACTCGAATGCCTCCAGACATCATGGAAGTTGCATAAATGAGTGACATAAAGGGAACAGGTGTAAAACAATAAGGAGTAGTGGAGACTGCAGCAAAATAGAGAGCAAGAGCACATGCCCCGCCTAAAGAGGTGAGCTCCAAGTGACATCCCCAACATGGCAGAGTAGGAGACCCCACCCTGGTTCCTCCAACAAAGAACAACAATTAGCTATCCATGAACAAAAATAGCTCTGGGAGAGGTCAGGGGTCTACTGAAGAAACTTCAAGAACATGGTGGAGCAAAAAAACCCTGAGAATAACCCCATAAAAGGGGTAAAAAATATTTCATTTTGCCTGTATCTGCCCATCCTCTAGGCTAACACAACTCAGCACCAAGAGGGAGCTCCTCTTACTAAGAAAAGAAAAGCGGGGTGAGCAACCACTTCCCCACATTTGAAGCACTACAAGGAAGGACCCACTTCAGTCTTACGCATCTAGAGACTGGCATAGCTGAGACACCTAGAAATGGCTGGGAACAAAGAAGAAGGGCAGGGGCTACCAATGTCAACCGCTTGGTGGGAGCAACCGTAGTTCCCAGTGGCTGCTTTGCAGAGGGCCCTGGCCGCCTTCGCTGCTAAGATTCTCAACAGCACTCATGGATGCTGTGGACTCCTGCAGCTTTCATCGCTGAGGAGCCCATCAGAGAGCCCAACAGACTGCTAGGCAGCGATTCCCGGAAGCTTCTGCTCCTGAGGAGACCAACAGCAAACACAGCTGCGGTAGACCCCTTGCAGCTTTCACTGCTGATGGCGCCATAGCTTTTTGTGTTTGCAGACTCCAGCTGCCCGAGTGCCTCCTTGCTCTCCACCCTGACCAGAGCCACTCCAGTCAACACCACTGTGGACAGCCTAGGCCTGGGATCCAGCGCAGCCACGCCGCCCACTGCTAGCCACAGCTTCTGCAACTGTGTGTGCGCACAGTGCCAGCTCAGGACCACGCACCTGCCCTGGTACCCGGAGCCAGCCCAGCCTCTTGTACCGCCACAGGTGCTGAAGGCACTCCCACCTGCACGCCACCAGCCCAACTCCCATCACTCGCCCCCACTGCCATGCATGCACCTGTGATTAGTCCTTGCAGCCACCTGAGTACACAACAACAGCCTAGGGCCCTGTTGCATCCGTACTTGGCTTCAGCCCCTGCTACTGGCCACCGCCCTTGCCACTGTGCATGTGCCTGCTACCACCCTGCCCCACACAAGCACCTGCAGCCAGCTCCCACAGTTGATTATATGCACCCCCAATTCTGGCTACCAACACCACCAGCCCTGGTTCCATGGCATGAAATCTGGAGGTGCTGCTGAGAACCCCAACAGCTCTTGTATCTATTGGGAATCCCCTATAGCTCTTGCCACTGAGGATTGCTGTTGTTATATTACAGATCCCAGCTGCCTGAGCCAACAATTCACCATTTCCGCCCAGATCCAGACCAACCACAGGCCCCCACACTTGGCTCCCCACACCAGTAGACCAGAGGCCACAGCATGCTCCACCATACCCCTACCCACAAATGAAGATCTTTCCTTACCAAAGTCAGTTATAAAGTCTAGAAGAGGTGACTGCTGCTTCAAATGTGCAAACTCCCGTGCAAGGCTATAGAGATCACAAAGAATCAGAAAAATGTGACAGCACCCAAAGGAAAACAATAAACTTCCAATAACCATAGAAAATGGAGATCTATGAAATGCCCAAAGAAGAATTCAAAATAACTATTCTAAAGAAGCTCAGAGAACCACAAAAGAACATGGATAAACAATTTAACAAAATAGGGAAAACAGGGGCGCCTGGGTGGCTCAGTCATTAAGCGTCTGCCTTCGACTCAGGGCATGATCCCGGGGTCCTGGGATTGAGCCCCACATCAGGCTCCCTGCTTCACTGGGAGCCTGTTTCTTCCTCTCCCACTCCCCCTGCTTGTGTTCCTTCTCTCAGTGGCTGTCTCTCTCTGTCAAATAAATAAATAAAATCTTTAAAAAAAAATCAGGAAAACAATACAAGAACAAATGAGAAGTTCAACAAATAGAAAATATAAAAAAGAACCAAACAGAAATTTTGGAGCTGAAGAACACAATGAGTGAACTAAAAAAACTGAGAGCTTAGTAGGAAACCCAGTCAAGCAGAAGAAAGAATCAGTGAGCTCTAAAACAGGTCATTTGAGATTATCCAGTCAGGGGAGAAAAAAAGAAAGAGAATGAAAAGGAATGAAGAAAGCCTATATATGACTTATAGGACACAATCAAGCAAAACAATAGTTACATTATGGAAGTGTCATAAGGAGAAGAGAGAGAGAAAGGGACAGATAGCTTGTTTAAAAAAAACAATGGCTAAGAACTTCCCAAATGTGAGGAAAGATGCCAACAGCCTGGTACATGAAGCTCAAATGTCTCCAATCAGGTTAAACCAAAAAAAGACTTCATCACAATACATTATAGTAGCACTGTCGAAAATCAAAGACAGAATTGGAAAGCAGTGAGAGAAAAGAAGCTCGTCACAGAAAAGAGAATCTGTCATAAGACTATTAGCAGATTTCTCAGCACATACTTTGCAGACCAGCAGAATATATATTTTTCTCAAATGCACATGGAACATTCTCCAGGACAGATCATATGTTAGGCCATGAACAAGTCTTACAAATTTAAGAAGCTTGATTGAAATCATATCACATGTCTTTTCCTACCATATTGCTATGAAACTAGAAATTAATAACAGGAAGAAACATGGAAAAGTCACAAATACATGGAGATTGAATAACACATTTCTGAACAACCAGTGGGGCCAAAGAAGATATCAGAGTGGATATTTAAAAATATCTAAAGACAAACAAAAATGGAAATACAACATACCAAAACTTAGGAGATGCAACCAAAGCAGTCTTAAGAGGGAAGTTTATAGTGATAAATGCTTACATTAAGAAAAAAGAAAGATCTCAAATAAAGAGCCTAACATTATACCTTAAGGAGAAAAATAAGAACCATCTATGCCCAAAGTTAGTAGAAGGAAGGAAATAACAAAAATCAGAAATAAATGAAACAGAGATTAGAAAGACAATAGAAAAATATCAATAAAACTAAGAATTGGGTTTTGAAAAGATAAATAGAACTGATAAATCTTGAGCTAGACTATTAAAAAAAGAAGACTCAAATAAATAAAATCAGAAATAAAACAGGAGACAGTACAACTGATACCACAGAAATACTAAGGATCATAAGTCACTACTTTGAACAATTAAACACCAACATATTGGATAACCTAAAAGAAATAGATAAATTCCTAGAAACATACAACCTACCAGGACTGAATCATGAAGAAATACAAATTTGAACTGTAAACAAATAACAAGTAAAAAGATTGAATCAGTAATCAAAATCTCCCAACAAAGGAAAGTCCAGGCCAGATTGCTTCATGGGGAAATCTATCAAACATTTAAAGAAGGATTAATACTAATCCTTTTCAAACTCTTCCAAAAAATTTAAGAGGAGGGAACACTTCCAAACTCATTTTATAAGGCCAGCATTAGCCTGTCACTAAAGCCAGACAGGGACACTGCGAGGGAAAAAAATTATAAGGCCAATATCCCCGATGAACATAGAGGCAAAAATCCTCAGCAAAATACCAGCAAACTGAGTTCAGCAGTATATTAGAAGGATCATATACCATGATTGAGTGGGATTTATCCTTAAGATGCAAAGATGGTTCAATGCATATGCAAAACAGTAAATATGATACACCACCTTAATAGAATAAAAGATGAAATTCATATGATTATTTCAATGGATGCAGTAAAAGCATTTAACAAAATACGACATCCTTTCATGATTAAAAAAAAAAAACTCTGAACAAAGAGGGTAATAGAAGAACAGACCTCAAATAATAATGATCATATATGACAAGCCAACAACTGATACCATACCCAATGGTAAAATGTTAGAAGTTTTTCTTTCAAGATCAGGAACAAGACAAGAGCACCCACTCCTATTGTACTAGAAGTCCTAGTCAGGGCAATTAGACAAGATAAAGAAATAAAAGTTATCCATAAAAAGGAAGATGTAAAACTGTTTTGTCACAGAGGGCATGACCTTATAATAGCATTCTCTAAAGACTCTAGCAAAAAAAAAACCTGTTAAAACATGTTAATAAATATAACATTTATTATTCATAAATAGTAAATAAAACTATTAATAAATGAGTTCCATAAAGTTGCAAAATATAGAATCAAATGCAAAAACCAGTTATATTTCTATAAACTAACAGTGAAATATCAAAAAAAAAAGACATTAAGAAAATTCCATTTACCATAGCATCAAAAAGAATAAAATACTTAGGAATAAACGTAACCAAGGATATAAAAGATCCGTACATTGAAAACTATAAAACACTGATGAAAGAAATTGAAGATGACACAAATAAATGGAAAGATAGCCCATGTTCATGGATTAGAAGAACTAACATTGTTGAAATGTCCATTCCACCCAAAGAGATCTAAATATTCAGTACAATCCCTATCAAAATTCCAAAGGTATTTTTCACAGATACAGAACAAACAGTGGCTCAACCGGTTGAGCATCCAACTCTTGGTTTTGGCTCAGGTCATGATCTCATGGTCCTGGGATGGAGCCCCGCATTAAGCCCCATGTTGGGCTCCATGCTCAAGACAGAGTCTGCTTGAGATTCTTTCCCCTTCCCTCTCTTCCTCCCCCCAGCTCCTCCCCCGACTTGCACTGTCTCTCTCTATCTCTCTCTAAAATAAATAAATAAGTAAAATCTTCAAGAAGAAGAAGAAGAAGAAGAAGAAGAAGAAGAAGAAGAAGAAAGGAGGAAAGTCTGCCATTTGCAACAATGTAGATGAACATGGAAGACAGTTTCTATGTGAAATAAGCCAGACACAGAAGAAGGAGGGGGAGGAGGAGGAGGAGGAGGGGGAGGGGGAGGAGAAAGGGAGGGAGGGAGGAAGGAAAGAAGGAAGGACGGACAATCCTAAAAACCATATGGAACCACAAAAGACTCCAAATACCTAAAGCGATCTTGAGAAAGAACACAGCTAGAGTCATTATACTACCTGATTTCAAACTATATTACAAAGCTATAATAATCAAAACAATATAGCATAAATTAAAATAATATAAATATATAAATAATCAAAACAATATGGCATAAAAACACACACAGATCAATGGAATAAAATAGCCTAGAAATAAACCCAAGCATATATGGTCAACTACTTTTCAACAAACACACCAAATGATAGTGTCTTCAATAAATGGCGTTGGGAAAACTGGACAGTCACATGCAAAAGAATGAAATTGGACCCCTATCTTACACCACATGCAAAAGTCATCTCAAAATGGATTAAAAGCTTAAACATAACATCTGAAACCATAAAACTCCTAAAAGGAAACATAGGCGGAAAACCCCTTGACATTAGTCTTGCAATGTTTTTTGGAATTGGCACCAAAAGCACAGGCCACAAAAGCAAAAATAAATAAGTGGGACTACATCAAACTAAAAAGTTTCTGATCAGAAAAGGAAACAATGAACAAATGGGAGAAAAGATTTGCAAATCATGTATCTGATAAGGGGTTAATATCCAAAAGACGTAAATAATTTACACAACTCAATAGCATAAAAACAAATAACTAGATTAAAAAATAGGCAAAGGAGTTGAATACACATTTTCCAAAGAAGACTTATAAATGGTCAACCAATTTATAAAAAGTCGTTCAACATCACTAATCATCAGGGAAATGCATATAAAAACCACAATGAGTTTCATATTACACCTGTTAAGATAGTTATTATCAAAAAGTCGAAAGAGAACTTGTGTGGGCAAGAATGTGGAGGAAAGGGAACACTTGTGCACTCTTGGTGGAAATGTAAATTTGCGTAGCAGTTATGGAAAACATTATTGAGGTTTGTCAAAACATTAAAAATTGAACTACTCTATGATCAGCAATCTCACCTCTGCATAGCATCTGAGGGAAATGAAATTACTATCCTGAAGAGATATCTGCACTCCCATGTTCATTGCAGTATTATTCCCAGAAACCAACATAGGGAAACAACCTAACAGTTCTCAACAGAAGCATAAAGAAAGTATCCAAGAGGCTATTATTCAGTCTAAAAAAAGAAGGAAAGTCTGCCATTTGCAACAATGTAGATGAACATGGAAGACAGTTTCTATGTGAAATAAGCCAGACACAGAAAGGCAAACACAACATGGTCTCATTTATATGTGGAATCTTAAAAAAAAAAAAATTGCACTCCTAGTAACAGAGGTAGAATGGGAAAAGTGGTGATATTGATCAAAGAGTACAAGCTTTCAGTTACAAGATGAATGTGTTCTGGAGACCTAATTATGCAGCACAGCTTGTGTAGTTCATACATTGTATACTTGAAATTTGCTAAGAAAGTAGATTTCAAGTGTGCTCACCCCACACACACCTCACCCAACTATGGGAGATGATGGATAGTTTGATTGTTTCATTTGGTAACATTGCACAACATATACATGAATCAAATATCACATTTTGTACATTAAATATCTATAATTTTTGTCAAAAATAAATAAAAATTTAAAAAATTAAAGAGAAGAGGTGAGCTGCTGTTCTGCAGGAGTCTAAGTTTTATAGGCCAAAATTTTCAGTTTTCCAAGAGATTCAGCCACTTGAATTTTGATGTGACACTTACCAATTATTAACGACATACAGGCCTCACAAAATATATCTACCAGACAAAATGCAGTCTGTCGGCAGTGTTTGCTCTAGGGGTCTTCCCAAGCAACAGGATGCTTGAGATTTATTGCTGGGGCCCCAAGCAGGACCAAAATAGGAGACAAAACAGCAACAATCTGCCTACTTGATATTTTTTTTCTAGGCTTGACCCTGGTTCTAAGACAAAGAGAAGGAAGTATCTGGTTTTATCAGCGAAGTCAGTTTTATCTCAGTCTAGTAGTGGACTTGATATAAAAACTAATCAATATAGCACTTGCTTTAAGAACTCACTGGGGAACTGGTTATAGAAATTTAACAGGAGGAAAGTGTGTAATACACTTAGAACAAAATTATAGGTTTTTACTCTGAATATCACCTTAACCCCAAATTACACTGAGAGAAGTTGAAATTAATGGTTTGAGGGATTGCATTTTGTTTTGTCTAGTTTCTTTTTTAGACAGTTCTTTTCCTTTAGTGGTTATGCAGTTGCCCAAGCCTTTACGGAAAGAGACACATCTGTAGAAACAACAACCAAAATAACACACAACAGAAGCAAAAACCAAACCAAAAACCAAAACAACAACAACAACAACAAAAAAAAAAAACGCACACTGCAGGCGCTCTCATGCCACTCCTCCCAAAATTAGAAATATAACCAAAGCACCAGCAAACTTCGTTTCAGCCTCCGAAACTGACAAATGAAGCATTTAATCAAAGAGAAGTCCTGCCTGAGATGTAAAACACAAATCTTGGGAGTTCTTTATAGAGATTGCTTCGGAGAAATGGTTTTTAATTTAAGAGGCTTTATAACGATAGCTTGTGTCTCCACATCAACTGATAAAAGGACAACAAAAGCTCCAAGGAATTCTCTTAAAATCCATGCATAAAAAAACTAATGAGACATTTAAATTACCTTTGAAGGAGCTGAAAAGCAAAATTGACTGGTTTTTAGTCAAAAAATGTTCCTGTCCCCCAAGTAAATAAAGCCTAGTGAGGAAAAAAAAAGGAAGAAAAAGAACATCCTGTTCTCCTGGGAACTCTTCTGTGAGGAATTCTTGGGAATGAGGCGCTGCAGAACCCTCTAGGTAAAATGAGGCTATGAGCAGTGCGCCTGACAGAAAACGGGGACCCTAGAAGGAGAATAAGCCACCCACCCTGTTCAGGCGATCAGACAGAAGCCTCCAGGAGAGAGTGAGGACAGTGATGAGTTTCTTCGGGTACCAGAGTCTCGAGGACTCTCCTCAAGGAAAACTATATACTTTCTAGAACTCTGCCAGAATGCCGGGTATGACAGGTAATAAGAAGGCTTATTGTTAACTGCTGCCAGGATTTTGGTGCCAAATAATTAGACAATCAGCTTTTTTTTTTCCTATTTCATTTTTAGATACAAAATCACCATTTTTAGAGATTATAAAAATACTATGTGTAAGTGTTAAAACTTAAGACAATATAGAAAAGCACAAAGAAGAAAATAAAAACCAGTGACAATAACTGTTAATACTTTACACATATCTTCCAGTATTTATATAGCTTTATTATATGGATACATAGGTATAAAGATATAGGAAAGTATGTAGATTTGGGGATCAAAGTACACAATCTATTTGTAACTGACTTTATCAGAACATATTTTATATAGCATATAAAATATGCTTGTATATTAAACATTTTGTTAAGCCCTTAAATATTTTTATTCAATCTGATCGTAGTGTTTTTACATTTTTACATATTTGGGGGGATGCATAATTAATTAATTTCCATATTTGAGGGATGAATAATTTACTATTTTTAAAAAGAAACAGCAAGGTTGGAAAGAGAGAATTCACAGAAGAAAATCCAAATTAAGCATATGAAGATGCTCTACCGCACTTTTTTTTTTTTTTTTTTTTTTAAGAGCGAGAGCAAGAGTGTGGTAGTAGGAGAAATACAAAGGGAGAGAAAGAGAGAATCTTGAGCAGGTTCCATGCCCAGTGCCCGACCTGGGGCTCGATCTTATGACCCTGAGATCATAACTTGAGCCAAAATCAAGAGTTGGATGCTTAACTGACTGAGCCACCCAGACGCCACTCAACTTCACTCACAATAAAAGAAGAACTGTAGAGCCAAAACTGCTACTAGTGTTTCTAACTCCGCCCCCCCCTCTTACTAGTCGTATGACCATGTGCAGCTTAACTTCAGCGTGCTTCAGTTTACATATCAATAAATTGGGAACAGTAGTAGAACCTCCCTCTTAGGGAAGTTATGAGTATTAAATATGTTGGTATTTGTAAAATGCTTGTAACAGTATCGGGCACATACTAGAGCCATATAAATGTTATAAAAATTAAATGCAAACTCATGGTGATATGACATTGTTTTGCGGATCAGATAAGCAAAGGTTAAAGAACGGGATAATGCATTGTGTTGCCAAGGGTGTGAGGAAATAGACATTCTCATACATTGTCAGAATCCATGGAAGGCAGTTTGGCCAGATGCATCAAAATTGCAGGGTATACAAATCTTGTGAACAAATCTTACCTCTAGGAATTTATTGTACATATATGATCACCTGTGAACGAAGTGAGACAAATGCGAGGTTATTCATTACAGCAGTGTTTGTAATAGCAAGTGATTGGAAACAACCTACGTATTTACCAATAGGGAATGGGTTAAAGAAATCCTTATACAGCCACATGAAATCTTGCCTTAAAACAAAATTTTTTTGAAGGTTCCTTCAAAAACTGGCATGATTGAAAACCAATGTATTTTAAGTGAAAAGAGCAAGAGCAGAACAATCTGTACTGTATGCTACCATTTGTTTTTATAAAAAGGAGGAAAATAGTATCATATTTGTGTTTCCTTAAATATTATGAAACATCTCAGGAAAGATACAAAAGGAAGTGATTGATATCATCTCTGTAGGAGGTAACTTGGTGTCTGGGGAATATGGGTATATCTTTATATATATTCTTATATATTTGTAGTGGATGCTATGAGATGCCACCAGATTCCTCTTCATATGAGAAGCTCTCCTGTCCTCATCTGCCAGAAGTGTCTGGTTTTGAGTTGAGTCCCACTCTGGAAATTGCCTCAGAGGGTGAGGACAGCCAGCTTTAATGAAACTGATGCGGAGAGGGAGTTATAAACACTGGCCCCTTACCTCAAGGCAGGACAGATCTCAGCTCCAAGACTCCTCATGGGTCATGGGATTGTGTTTTCAACTGAGCTGATCAGCTGTTCAGCTGATTACACTGATATCCGCATCCCTGTGCAGCTTTTCCCCCTGCCCAACCTGGTTTCCTTCATTCTCCCGCTGATGTAGACATCCAGGGCTCTCGCCAATAGACTTGCTTTCTTAAATCTCTGTCTAAAAGTCTATTTCCCCAGAACCCAACCCAGACAGTACTCTTTTGAAATTTTTGAATTTTAAATCTTTTTTTTTTTTGGCCATTTATATAAATGAATCAATATATACCTAAATAAATTTTAAATTTAAAAAATTGGGGGGGGGCACCTGGGTGGCTCAGTTGGTTAAGCATCTGACTCTGGATCTCAGCTCAGGTCTTGATCTTCAACTCCCACACTGAAATTAATTAAGTAAGTAAGTAAGTTTTTCCCCCTATAGTCTTGACAGTAACTCTTATTCTTTTCAGTATGACAGTAAAATTTCCATTTTATAATTTGACTTCAGATTTTATTCATGTCTTTTTATGTTAAGAAATTGTTATTTTTTGGCAGCACATCTTTCAAACAGTAACATTTTGAACACTACGTTCCAGAGCTGTGCTGGGTACCAGGGGGGTGGACGCGGAGATATAAAATTGGATCGTTGCCCTCAAGGCAGTTGAAAGGACACGATGTGATACAACAGAAAAAGAATAGGCCCTAGAGTCACGTTCCCTGGGTAATATCTCTGTTTGGATTCACGTTAGCAGCATCCTTAGCCAATTAACCTTTCAGAGACTCAACTGCCTTATCTATAAAATACAGATCAAATACCTGCTTCTCAAGATTGTTGTTAAAATATGGTGACTTTAGAACACCTAAGATAGGGCCTAGATTCCAACAGTTGCTCAGTGTGTTTAAAGATATATATAGTTGGAGAGGAAAAACATATCAAATGAAAATATAGGCAGGAAATGCTAAGTGTTAAATTTATGGCATCGATGACCATCACTATAGAATTCAGAGGAAGGAAATTTCTAGGGGATGTGGTCATCACATATTGATTGAAGAAATGAGAACTGAAGCGAGATCCTGAAAGGTAAGTAGTCTGTGGAGAAAGACGGGGTGTCATCCCAGGCAGGGAGAGCAATGGTGTGGACACAAGAGTGAGCTGGAAATGTTTGGATATGGGCAAGAGCCCACCTGGAATAGAGGACAGAGAGCCGGAAAGATAAATTGTGGTCAGATTAGAGAGGGCATTAAATGCCAGGCTAATGAGTTTGGGTTTTGCTCATAGGAAGCTCCTTTGGATTTATGAGCAGGGTAATATGGTGATGGAAGTACTGTTTTAGACTGATGACATTCTGGCAGCCAGCCATATAGATTGGGGTCAGCAAGAGAGGCAAGAAGGTCAGAGACTTCAGCTATAGGCCAAGCATTAGCTAATAAGGGCATCTACTGAGGTGCTGGTGGACAGAAAATGGAATAGGGAAGAAAGCTGTGAGAATCATGAAAGAATTTTTAAAAATCTAGTTTTGATTGGATAATGCTGAATGGTGACGATGAGGGAGGCTTCAGGACTGACATCCACGTTTTAAGCTGGGTTATGGGACAAGTACCATGGAACTGAAGTAGAGATGGAGGACAAAGGAGAACAATGTTCAGCCATCTGGGGAAAATAGGATTCATATATATTAACGCGGACTGAATTTGAAGTGAAGGTGAGGTCATCTAGCGGAAGTTCACCGTGCATGTTGGAAATCTAAGCCTGGAGCCAGGACAGCCAGTGTCGCTGGAACTATAGAAATAAGCTCTGGCAGATGATACACCCAAAGGCGTGAGGTGAGAGACTGTATATCGAGAGAGGCGGTGTCTCGGTGACTGCAACTTGGGCCATGCTCCCACGCAGTAAGAGAAGAAGACAGGAAGAATGATGAGAGAATAGATAAGAACCCCAGTAGTATGGTGCTGTAAGAGCCAAAGGAGAGGTAATGGAGAGAAGGAAGATGGCTACCAAAGATCAAGCCTATCAGATTCTTAGGAAAGGTCGATGAATATGAAAAATTGATAATGTCAGTGGACTCCACTCTTTTGAGGTCATGCACTTCCTGCATGTGGGTCCAGGATGCTGGGAGGGCTGACTGCAGAATGAGAGAGAAAAGCAGAACAAGAGACACGGTGTGAACAGTGGGCTCTGGGACTAGACGCCCTGGATTTCGGTCCTATCTCTGCTACGAGTTTGCTGTGTGATCTTGTGAAAGCTGCTTAACCCCTTTCTGCCTCCGTTTCCCCATCTTTAAAATGGAGATAATTATGGTAATAATAGCCCCCTCTTAGGGTTTGTGTGAGGCTAAAAGACAGTGTATGTAAATGGCTCGACACAGTGTAGGCACAGAGTAGGCACTCAAGTGTTATTTATCATTTCTTGTTACTAGTGTTCCTGTTACCGGAGGTAGACGCTAGGTGGCATTTGGCCAAGAGTGTTGGTAGGAGAAGCAAAAGTAAATCAGCAGAGTAGCTTAGGAAATCTTCCCAGGCACAGGTGTGTGCATATCTGCAGGCAACTGAGAACGGGAGCCAAGGCAGAAATGGAAACTGAAGGAGCTGGGGGAAGAGGAACTGCAAAAGAGCAAAGTCACTGAGGAGAAGAGGAGGAGAGCACGGGTTTACGAATTCAGGTTGGCTAATTAGCTTGGGAAAGCGGACACCATCTGAGACCATAAAAAAAAAAGGAGAGGAAGATTCATACAGAGATGGAGTTTTGAAGAAACCAGGAGGAAAACAAGAAAACAGACACGCGAGGACTTACTTTCCCCCAGTAAAGAAAGTAATTAGGTCATTGGCCAAAAGTGAGAAGAGCTGAGTGGGACGGAGGTCTCCACAAGCATCGCAAGGTTTCATAACAAATTCTGTTTTCAAGTTTACACCTCCTTCAGACTTTTTTTTTTTTTAATCCCTTTGTGGCTCCAAGGGCAAAGTAAAGAACAAAGGAGCATTACACGCAGTTAGGAAATCTTGTAGGATTAACCCGGTGCCACCCAGCAGCATTGATAAGGGAGCCGGCAGTGGAAACCAGCCCTAACCTGGAAGTCAGCTTGCCTGCTGTCGGGAGGCCAACCAAGGCAAACCAACTACAGCGGAGGCCACGGAACAAATCAAAGTTGTAAGCGAACCACACAACTCCCTTTCATCTGAGGCTTGAACAATAAGCCAACAGCCTGGAAACCTGACTTCTCAAGGCCTCTTCAAGGTCCTTTTGGATCTGTGGTCCCTTTTCACCTAGAATAACATTTGATACGGGGTGGTCTTCCAGGTTGAAGGTCTCTGTGGAGCCACAAATCATCAAAAGCAAATTGCTCTCTCAATTAAAAATTCATTTTCACCAAAGTTCGTATGTAGTGTAAACAGGCCAACTAAATCTGTTCGTTGGTCCTTTGTTTCCCAAATGGTTTTTGGCCAATTGGAAGGGAGGATATAGTCATTCTCAGATATGGTGCCGGTAGAGCCAAACTGCCATCCATACGTGCCTTCATCTGCCTTCTGAGTTCTCACTAGGCAACAATTTCTCGTGGTGCAACAGCTTCAAATGTTAGCCCAAAGAGTGTGGAGGGAAGAGTTTGTCCTGCAGGGCTCGCAAGCCTCTTTGATCCCAAGGGAATATGGGCATTTCAGATGCTTTAAACAAGCGGAGGGAAAAATCTGATGAAGATAAAGTGCTATGTGCCATAGCTCGTTATTCTGAGCAGCTTTGAGGCTGCCAGGCCATTAGACTTGCTTCTGTTTTCGCCATCACTATCGCTCTGGAGATGGCTTATTTGTAAAAGAAGCAGGATCTAGGACATGCGTTCATTTGTAAAAGATGCCACCACACACATTCTGCAGCTAATAGCGTGTTCATGAACTTTACCTGTGACTAAATACATTTCATTTCTTACAGCTGAGCTTCAGGAATTGGTTTTTGCAGCCACAAACACATCCAGCAAGGAAAATATGAGAAGCCCAGCTTTCTCCCTGCTTTTTGAAATGGCTTTTGCTGCAGATGGGAAAAGCCATCCCAGCTCTGAGTTGGCAGTTCCCGAGGTCGAATCTTAGAGAGCTGGCGCCTGGGAACTCAAAGGCAAGGAGGAGCAGGTGGCTTTGGAAGAGTAAATGACCCTGAAGGTAGGCAGCGGGGGCGAGAAGCAAATGACAGTGGAAGGGGGTTGGTGGTTAGGCGCAGGAAGACTGGAGTCCCCACAGAAACCAGCCTCACATCCACAGTTCACAGCAGCACAGTGTGCTTTGTTTTCCCGTCTCTAATGCGGTCATGGAGGTCTCTTAAAATGCTTAATAAGCCACCAAATCATATAGCACAACCAATTCCAGATTAAATTACCCCTGGGGGCTGGAAAATCATCACGTTACGTTGTATTTGGCAGTGAAAAGGAAATGTGGGGTCATCCAGTGGATTGATTAGTTTATTCAGAAAAAAAAAAACCACTAAATATGCAGCATTTGCTTTGGCCTTGAAAGCATTGAATTATATACTTCAACAGTTTGGCTCATTGAGTCCCACACTGCCAAGAGAAATTAGACTAGTTGATATAATTGTGATATCTACACATAAACTTAATACTGAAATAAGCACCAGGATTCCAAAACCCATCAAGGAGATATGCAGGATAATCATATTTTCCCCTTCTGGGCTACTAGTTCTAGAGATCATTATGATGTAAGGACATTTTTCTGAAGTCTCCCATCCCCTTCCTTCACCCTTCCTCCTTTACTCAATGTCTCTGGCTTCTTCCCTCCTGCCTCGATGGCCCATTGTGGGCACCATCATATCCTGATCTTCCCCAGGCTCTTTCTTCCCTGAAACTCACCTTTTTAAAACCATCCCATCCCATACTACTAGTTATCGGCTGAAGAATTAATTATTTTCCCAATGCTATTTGCGTTTTTACAACTCCTTGATTATGGTGGAATATGACAGACAGAAGCAGGGCCGGGAAAGAGATGGGTGGGGCGGGGGGAGGACCAGGAGTGTTATTCTCAGGACATCGTGAATCATATTATAAAGGGGCTAACACCATTATCTGCCTCTCATTCTCAATTCCCATCCTTTTGCTTTTTCCTTCATCAACCACAGGGCCTACTATGTGTCAAGCCGCTCTACTCAGTGCAGAGGCCGGAAGACGGATGAGACACAGTCCTTGTCTTAGGCTCATAATCTGATGGCAGAACAAGGGTACAAACAATCAATTACAATGCAGTTTAGTAAGTAAAGCTGTGGTCAAGGTGCTAGGAAAACCCCAGGGAGGGCCTCTGCCTATTGCAAGAGAAAAAGGTATCCCATACTCGGTCAGATGTGAGTTGGCATTTTCAAAATAAGTAGAAAATTGGCCTGATTGCCAAGAGCATAAACTTGGATGCAGCAAACAATCATTCTGGAAGGAAAACACATGGATGGCCCTTGACCAGCTGTGCCAAATTCTCCTCCATCTACTGATAAAACCCGGAGACGCTAGTGCCCCGGCTCTCAGTCAGCTCCCTGACGAAGAGAGTAGAGGACGTTGCCAGCTTCCTCAGAACCCACAGGTAAGACTGTGAATGCACCAAGATGTCGGCCCCGGTGACAATTTTTTCTTTGGCTGATGTGTGATTAGAAGCGCAGTAGCAGGGAGTCCGGGTGGCTCTGTCAGTTGAACATCTGCCTTCGGCTCAGGTCGTGATCCCGGGGTCCTGGGATTGAGCCCCACATCGGGCTCCCTGCTCAGGCGGGAGCCTGCTTCTCTCTCTGCCTGCTGCTCCCTCTGCCTACAGCTCCGCCTGCTTGTGTGCTCGCTCTCTGTCAGGTAAATAAATAGAATCTTTAAGAAAGAAAAAAACACACAGTAGCAACCTAGAACCAGGGACACTCGTCTCTGCTCCTCAACGGGTTATCAGTGAGCTCCTGATTGGATCCAAACCGAGTCTGGCACTCCAGACTCATCACTTTAGACTTGATTTTTATCCCACTCTATCTTTGGCACGGTGGGACCCTGATGAATTTAGGCATGTGGGGTAAAGGCACAGAAAGAATCGAATTGGGTTTTTTTTCTCCAGTTCTATTTGCTTGGATATCAGGTGCCATGAATATCAAGCCCTCCTTGCCTTCTCTTTTGCTCATATTCTTGGAAGTGGCCATCCTCCAAACTCGGGCTTGAACCCCTTACCTGTATTCGGGATGGTAAAATGCTATGGTGTTGGAGAAGGTCATCAAAAACACATGACTGCCAGTTGACATGTGAACTAGAGGGGCTTCACCGCCCCCCCCCCCATCCTTGGAATGTGCGTTCTGCTTGCCTTTCCTGTTGCCAGAGGCCGCTCCCGGACATACCTGAGAGATAGTGATGCGGTATTAAGAACACCTGCGTGGTATACGTGACTGACCCAGTCAAGGCCTCTTTATAAACTTCTGAGATTTAGCAGGTGGGTGTGGAGATCCATTCATCTCGGGGCTGCACGAGATAAGCCTCCTATGTAAGTTCCCTTTGCTTATTAAAACTGCTACCTACCAACCTGGAGTGGCCTGCCTCTTTTTTCGGTTGCTCCCTGACCTCTGCATATGGGGGCTGGTTCCAGATTATACCCGGGAGGCTCCTAAAAGGGCTGCCAGTTGCAAACCAACATATGGTTAAGACTACAGGCTTTTGGAGCCAGATGACCTGGTTTAAATGCAAGCTTCTCAAGTTTATTAGACATATGACCTTGGCAAGTTATTTAACATTCTGTGCCTCAGTTTCTTCATCCGTAACCTGAGGATTATATTAATACTGGTCTTAAATTGGTATAAGAATTAATGTATCCAAAAACCATAAATGTGTACCTGGCTCATTTATAAACCCTTCCCAGGACTGGAAAGCAGAACCTTTCGGTGGGATTATAATGCAGACAGCCTGGAGGGAGCGACTTCTTCTTCTGCCCCTGCTGACAGGTGAAATGTGGCCAAATGTGCCCCCTGTTTCAGATTTCCTCAGCATGGGGGAATGGGTCAGGGTAGGGGGTCATTAGGCTCTGGGGAAAGAAATATGGGGTCTAGCTTTGGACAGTCTTGGAAGAGACTTAGAGGGACCCTTCATGGTCCAAGCCATAATAAAGAATAGTCTGTGTGCGGAGTTGGGCTATGCTCTGTTTCGTGGTTCTCTTTATTCCAGTGTGGGTAACAGAGGTTCAGGCGTTAATACTTTACTGCACTCTGTTCCTTCTACCCTCCTCCCTGGACCTAACCCAGACTGTTCACTAATTCTCCTGGAATCTTACAGTAGCCTTCCATAGGCTGCCTGGCTGTCCTCTTGCTAAACCTCTCTCCTTTCCACCCACTTTCCCAGGACCTTCAAACTGATCTTCCTAAGCATTGCTCTGGTCACTTTCCTGCCATAAAATTTCGGTTGGCTCTCTACGGACTCATTTACCTGCTGAGGCCAGCGAGTGTCCTGACTTTACAAAGTGGGTCAGACAAAGTAAAACAGACACATTTTGGATCTGGAAGTCTGGGAATCTTTGTAAGCTCCATAAGGAGATGCACTTTCTCCCATTTATCTTGAAAGTAGAGGCTTTCTAAGTCTACAGTTTGTTTCCCACATTTAGTTCACACCTGGTACAAGAAATATCACTTCACTCTTAACTCTGGTTTAAGGAAAACAACCCTACCAGTCAAATGATTGTCTTAGTTAGCATGTTGACTTGATTGCTGAGAGATCGAAGCACAGTGGCTTAAGATAGAAGATTTATTTATCATTTACACAAAGGTGTATGTTGGTAGATGGTCTAGGGTGTGTAGGGTGACAGGGCTTTCTTCCATGTGGTCACATTGGGATCCCAATCTTCCTTCCATTTTGTCCTCAGGAGTGGTTCTCAATGTCTGGTCCAGGGCCTCCTAAGGAGTCTCTGAGACCCTTTCAAGACTTGACAAGATCAAAACTATTGTTTATGAGAATACTAAGGCACTTTTCCTTTTTTCCTTTTCATTTTCTTATGAGGATATAGCGAAGTATTCCACAGGTTACTTGACATGTAATATCACAACAAATTAAATGCGAAAGCAGACATGAGGATCTAGCTAAAAGTATGCTATTTATAGTAACATGTAATGGGTTCTTTGTTTTTAAATGTTTTCACTTTTCATTTCAAATATGATAAATATTAATAGGTATAACCCACATAAATAAAAGCTCTTGGAAGTCCCTCATAATTTTTAAGAGTGTAAAGGAGTCCAGAGAGAATAAAGTTTGAGAACCTTGCCCAAAGATCCTCCTCTATAGGTTAAAGCTGGCTCAGACCATGTCCATGCTCTAGCCAGAGGGCAGGGGACACAGGAAGTGGAAAGAAACGAGCTTTCACGAGGATGTCACCCAGAACCTGCCCTCATTGTCGATGCTCACATGTCATCAACCAGAATATCCTTACATGACTCTGAACTGCAAAGAAGAAGAGTGGAGTGTTGCAGCAGCAGCCAAGGAATGGCAACCATTGCCAGCAAGCCCCCAGACTGGGAGAGCCGAACAGACTCTGCCTAACAGCCCTCGGAAGGAACCAACCCTGATGACCCCTTAGTCTAGGACTTCCAGACTCCAGATCTGTGAGGAAAAGGATTTCTGTTGTTTAAGCTGTCAGGTTGTGGTTTATGGCAACCCTACCAAATTAATACAGAAGGGAAAGCAGCTTAAGAAATCTACTTGTGATAGAATATTATGCAGCCATCAAAAAAAAAACCCGAAGTCTTGCCATTTGCAATGATGTGGATGGAACTAGAGGGTGTTATGCTAAGCGAAATAAGCCAATCAGAGAAAGACAATTATCATATGCTCTCACTGATGTGGAATCTAAGAAACAAGGAGAGGATCACTGGGGAAGAGAGGAAAAAATGAAACAAGACAAAACCAGAGAGGGAGCCAAACCATAAGAGACTCTTAGGAAACTGAGGGTTGCTGGAGGGGACGGGAGTAGAGGGATGGGGTAACTGGGTGATGGGGGGTATGTGTTGTAATGAGTACTGGGTATTATATAAGACTAATGAATTACAGACCTGTACCCCTGAAACAAATAATACATTATGTTAATTAATTGAATTTAAATTAAAAAAGAGAAAAAGAAGAAAACCTACCCCTGCAACTAATGAAAATGACGGTAGGTAGAAATGCATGGGAGGAAAGAGATACCTTCTTTGTTTAAAAAAAAAAAAGTTGTATGTAATATCTACATGTGTCCAGCTGGCTTCGTTGATACCAAAAAGGCAGCCAAACATCACTCCACTAGCAGTTATGCATATTTATACTTAGGTGCATTGCTTTGCTTTCTCTCTGGGTCCCAGTCTAAGCATAAAGGCAGGAATTAGAAGCTTCCTTAAGGTCCCATTTATATGCACTCCGTTGTCTGTCAGAAATACAAGGGCTGACACGTGCTAACATCTTAAGTGCTGCTTCTCTGTAAGCACAGTGCGCTAGACCGAACTGAGCTTCCAAAGGAAAAAAAAACCAACTCTCTCCATATGTGCCTAGTAAATTGTTTTTCTTTTGCTACTTTACCATTGTCATTTTGAAATCAATAATACTCATTAACAAGGTCTTTCCTTTGAGGTTGAACCTCATGAAATTATAAGCCACCATGAAAATGTACTGTGTTGATGATTTCACCATGTATACATATATCAAAACGCGAAGTTGCATGCTTTAAATATATACAATTTTTATTTGCCAACTATATCTCAGTAAAGCCTCAGAAGAAGAAAAACGTTTACTATGTAATCAGCTACCAAAAAGCAGGTCAAATGTAAACTGATGAGGTTCTAGTGTTCAAGTTGGGTCCGTTCAATGGCCTGTCCGACAGTCAGCACTCTGGAAGAATCACTACTCACAGGATGTATGGTTACGCATTGTATAATTGAGGTATTCCCTTTACTAATGCCTCAGATGATTGAGCATTTATAGAAAGCCAGCAAGTCTTTGCAACAGTATGGGAGGAATAATGTAGTTATTGGCTCCCACCACTGCTATAAGGCTGCCACACTGGCCACAGTAAAGAGCAGGGAGCATGGTACAGGGGAGGAGCGTGAGCCTGGGCGTAAAGTTAGTTGAGTTGTAGGCTTGGGTCTGTCCATACCAAGCTGTGTGGGATGGGAGCAGTGAGCCTCCTCTTGTTGGGTCCAGCCCTCTTCATGTGTAAATAGATGTGACTGGAACCTAGAATTTCTGAAATTTATTACTTCAGTCAGAATGTTCTCCTGATTCTAAGCTTTCAGGTATTATGATGCGTCCATTCTTTTCAAGAGTTAAGAAATGAGAAAAAGACTGATATTTTACAGAGCTTAGTTTGATCGCTGTGTTTGTCAATTTCCTTCTCTTATTCACAGATCTTGGTTAGGTGCCAACTCGTTCAGTTTAGCCCATAGTTTGCTTGGGAAAACTTGACGCTGACTATGCACAGAATCTATACCCCCTCCAAAGTCGCCCGCAGTTCTGTGTTGGTAATTGAGATCGTGGACGAGAAAGCAGATGTCTAGCTCAATTCATGTGGAATTCCAGCAGAACACCTTGAACAGATAAACAGGTTAATAGTGCGGTATGTCCAATTCAGAATTTTCTCTTTTCCCCTCTTTTAGTCGGAACTGGAAATCCTGAACTATTATGTTCTTTTTAGTTAAGTGGAGAGCATGGCTGGCTAGGTATTCTGTATTTCCTCATGTTCTATAGAATAGTTTCTTTTTAAGCATGGAGGATTCCCGGCACTCAGTTTGGGTGCTATTATAAAAATACTGGCTACACACTTTGTAATATAAGCAAAAAATATATATTGACTAGGGTATACATAGACCTAGTTCCAAGCTACGATTGCAGGAAAGAGAGAAATGAATGAAGTTCCCCATTTGGGATTGTCAGAGACAAAGGGCTTAATGTCCTCACTAAAGAACAACATTTCATTATCATCAGGTTAGTTTCACCATTTGATGGAGTTTAGAAATGGGCTATGTATGTGTTCACTTTTCAGAAAAATTAATATACTTGGAAATATACATGCTTCGTTTCTGAGTTGTGGACTTTTGCAGCTTTCATTATAGATTGTTTTTTTTTTATGACTTTTGAGTGGTTAAAAAAAAAAAAAGGCATCGCCTGGCAGCTATCCCATGTAAGTAGTGCCAGGAGAAGCATATAGAATAAAGAAATTCTTCAAGAAACAGTCCGATGGATCTAGGGCATTTTATGGGTCAAGAAAAAATTAAGGGAAAACTTTTACTCTTTATTTTTTCTCTTGCTCATGTGTTGTTTTATAGACTTTCTAATTCAACTTTCCTTCTGTGATACCCAATGGCATAAGTACTTACAAAGTTTACCATAATAGCTGACCATATACTTAATTTTTAAAGACCTGGCTCTTCTCCAGAAGTTCTTCCAAATTCTAGCACATCAGGTCTCTCACATCCTGTCCCTGTTCAATCAAAGAGAAGCATTTATCTTAGATATTTTCCCAATTTTTACCCAGATTATTCATTTTCACATCCCCAAAGGCATTTGGCAACAGAGAAATGAAATGTTCATTCACATTAACCCATTTTGAAAACACTTGAGACTACGGGAAGTTGCCTAATCCCCATATCAGCGCTACCAACTAATGACAACTCACTGGGCTCTTGCTTCAGAGGAGAAAACATTTGGTTCATTTTGGAAGGAAACAAACTGAGACCTTGCCTCATCTGCTTTGCCTTTTGTTCCTTAAAGCTCGCAGGGATGAAGAGTGAGGGCGCTTTATTAAATTAGAGTAGAAAGGCAGCTCTGGGAGTGCACAAAAGAATTTCATTTCTAGATGGTGATGCTGGACAAACCTTCCTGATCACGAATAGTCTATCTTGGGTGAAGAGTAAACATTTTTTATTAAAAAAAAAAACCCTCTTCTTACTCTTCCTAGGTTAGTGGAATGTGGACTCCAATGAATTCAATATTTTTAATATGAACCACTTTGTCCCCCCACCAAAAATACACCACTTTTTTTATTCATTCCACTTTTTTTCCAGTTTTACTGAAAAATAATTGACCTACAACACTGCATAAGGTTCAAGTTGTGCAGAATGATGATTTACATATATCGTGCAATGATTACAGCAGTGTTTTTTTATCATCTCCTATAAAGCAATAAAAAGAAAAGAACAGAAAATTTCTCTTTGTCATGAGAACCCTTAGGATCTATTCTTCCCTTTCCTGTATATTATACAGCAAGTTATTTATAGTCATCATGTTGTATATTACATCCTAGGACTTACTTATGACCAGAAGTTTGTAGCTTTTGACCAACTTCCAGTTCCCCTTCCCCTTCCCCTTTGCCTCTGGTAATAGCCAATCTAATCTTGTTCTATGAGTTTGGTTTTTTGGGTTTCTTATTGGGTTTTGGTTTTCGAGATTCCACACATAAATGAGATCATACAGTATTTGTCTTTCTCCATCTGACTTACTTTACTTAGCATAATGCCTTCACGTTCCATCCATGTTGTT